>NC_134485.1:12353680-12616180 GCF_040206685.1 Ascaphus truei | reverse complement strand
AGTTTATATGCAGACTGTAGGTAACCGTATCCTACTCAGTGAGCCTTTAACTGGTCAAAGACACAGCAACCCTGCAATGATATATATAGCAGCGAACACCTATGATTGTATTAAATGCATATGCTTGAGAAGTGACGCTGACACAGGCGCAATCAATCGACAATAACCCTCAGTATAGTTGAGCTGGGACTCACAGTACCATTGACATAGGGTTACCCAGCAGAGAGGCTCAGATTGTGCATATATCATGTATTGTATGTAGCAGGGAGGCAGACTCACTGCCTGTTGTTATATTTATCCAGCTAATGCCGTCTGCATAAATAAAGCCAGGAGACTTAAAGGCACTACATTAAAACAGCTCCAAGTAGGAGACTGACACAACTGCGCGTCCAACACGCGTTTCCCTCCAGCAAAGGAGCTTCTTCAGGGTCAAATTATTATTACTGGGGGAGAGGGGACTGAGACCTTTTATACCCCAGCAGTACCTAGATTAGTCATTAGTGGTTAACAGCTGTTGCACCTGCGCAATGCATCATATACCTAATTACACCTTCAAAACACACATATGGCCATAATAAGCAATAAAAACAAATAATTACACATTTAGATGATAAAGTGTCATTTTATTATATTTGTACGATTGTTTTTTGGGCTCTTAAGACTCACCTATATAATCGGCGTGTAGAGCTGTACTGCGCATGTGCAGGGAGTTGGTGAACATAGCAGATCCCACCTAGTCATAATGCGCATGCGTCGGCACTTAGAAAATATTTGCCATGTTGCTAGCAACGTAATGAGGGCATGCGCTGGGACTTAGAAGCTGCCAAACGTCAGCCCTTCAAATGCGCATGCCTGGGGACATAGTAATATCCTCCTGCGCTCACACCAACTTCCTGCGCATTCGTGGGCAGTTTAGAATCTCCCACCTTACCACGGCGCCCCGCGCACGTGCAGAAACTGGGCAACTTTACAATTGAACCACAGAGGTTGAGTGAGCATGCGCCGGGACTCTGAAAATTTCACAGATTGTGCATCCATTCTCGCACCGCACAGCGCATGCGTGAGGACTTGGAGGTGAAAACAAATGTCCTTCACTGCAAGCGCGTGTGCGCTGACTCAGTTAACAGTGTCAGTGTTTATATATCAGCCCCGCGCATGCTCCCAGACCCAAAGACAGATCGCATTCACATCGCGCATGCGCAGACAGGTAGAGAAGGTTGCTTTAGCTTTATTTCTATCAGTGTGATACTTATTTAAATATTTAAAGTGACATGATGTTTATACCATGCCACCAGACATAGGTACTGTATGTAACAGGGGTAGAGAAGGAACAGCAGGACCTTAGTCCACTGTATTTTAAGGAGTGATTACAAGTATATAGTTCTTTCTATGTAGTCCCCCAATGTTATTTACTCCACAGTGTGTTATCATAATGTAATGTAGTGATAAAAATGAAAATAAAACAATTTTTAAAAAACATATAACTGTATATATGCGTGAAGTTATTGTCTATACCAAATTAGTTATATGCATATACACATGTACACAACGACCAAACACCGCTGATGGGTATTTAGAGCTCTGGTATTATAGTCAATAATATAATAAATGATAATAATAATCCTATAATTTATATCAATACCAAAAGCTAGGAACCAACACCATGGGCATGGAAAATAGCCTGGCTGTTCGTGAAATTTTCGCATATGTGAATTGTATATTCACATCTAACCTACACAAAATGAAGGATAAATATGAATATGAAGGTCCAACCGGGGAGCGTTCTCGGGTCAAATAAAGGGTGTGAAAGTAAACCCCTCATTGAGTCCATTAGGGCTCCTAGTTTTAAGTTTGTAGATCCATTCTGCTTCGATACGAAGTAGAGATTGGTCAATATTACCCCCTCTCATGGGACATTTCAACTGATAAATGCCCATGAACTTAATTACACTAATATCGCCGTTGTGATATTGTGTGACGTGTCTGGCAACTGAAGTCTCGGCAGAGTGCTTGATGGAATTAATGTGTTCAAGAACACGTCTGCGGAGTTGTCTTGTCGTTTTTCCAACGTATCTCTTACCACAGTTATATGTGATGAGATAGATAACGTTGGGAGTCCGACAGTTGATAAAGCTGTCCACACAGAATTGAGATGTATTGTCATGATTGGTGAACACTTTGCCAACGTCAATATGTCTGCATGCTTTACACCCTTGACAGCGATACATGCCCTTCACAGGGCTCAGCCAAGTTGTCGTCCTTGGACGCTGAAAATGACTATTTACTAGTGAGTCTCGTAGGTTCTTAGACCGTCTGCTGGTAATAGTGGGTTTAGGGCCTATAACCTTCACCAAGTCATCATCTGCTTGAAGGAGATGCCAGTGTCTAGCGAAAATCTTTTTGATGGCCCACCATCTTTTATTGTAGGTGCCAATGACTCTGATAATTTTGTCCTTAGATTTAACCTTGTTATTGGACAAAAGTGAACACCTATCACTATGTAGTGCCCGATGGTAAGCCTTGTTCAGTGTCTTGATGTTATAGCCACGATTGAGAAACCTGGATCTAAGTTCTTTAGATTGAATTGTGAATTCTTCAATGGTAGAGCAGTTCCGCCGAAGTCGGAGATATTGCCCTATAGGGATGCCTGTAATGAGGCTACTGGGGTGCTGGCTTTGAGCGAGCAGCAGACTGTTAGTCGCTGTACTTTTTCTATAGACCTTGGTTTGAATATTACGGTCAGAGTCCACATAGATGTTAAGGTCTAGGAATGTTATTGACGTGGTACTCAGCACAGTCGTGAGCCTCAAGTTGAGAGTATTGGTGTTTAGTTTCTCAACAAATTCATGAAGAAGTTGGATAGGACCTTCCCATAGGAGAAAAATGTCATCTATGTACCTGATCCACATAGAAACGTGGTCAGTGTACATAGAGAGAGCCTCATTGAAAACGTGGCTATGCTCCCACCAGCCCAGGTACAAGTTGGCATACGTAGGGGCACAAGCTGTGCCCATAGCGGTACCCTGGGTCTGGTGGTAATATAGCCCATCAAAGACAAAGTAATTATGTGTTAGAACATAATTAAGTAGATCCAACACAAATGAGTTATGTCTGTTAAACCTACAGTCCCTCGTCGATAGAAAGTATTTAACAGCAGTGAGACCATTCTTGTGAACTATGGAGGTGTATAATGACTCAACGTCTAAACTTACAAGAATGGTCTGTGGTGTAACATGGATCCCATCAAGTCTCTTCAGTGTGTCTTTCGTATCTTGAACATACGATGGGAGACTAATAACGAAATCCCTTAGGACCTTGTCCAAGTAAATACTGCTGCCTTCGGACAAACAATTGTTGCCCGAAACTATTGGACGACCTGGAGGTGACTGTAACTTTTTATGTACCTTCGGCAGAGTATAGAATGTCGCCACCGTAGGTGACTTCGGGTACATAAAGTCAAACTCACTTCGGCTTATCATATTAGTGTCGAGGGCATTCTGTAAGATGTCTAGCAGTTCTGTTTTATATTGAGATGTTGGACTGCGATCAAGAGTCTCATAGCAGTCTTTATCGCTGAGAAGCCTCATGTTTTCATTAACATAGTCTTCAGTGTTTTGAATCACGATGTTACCACCTTTGTCGGATGGTTTAATGGTATAGGCTTTGTTAGACATCAGGTCTCTTAGGCCAGTTCTTTCATCAGCTGTCAGGTTATTATCAGACTTATAGTGTTTTGGCTCTGTTTCTAAATCCTTGGTAACGCAAGCGACAAATAATTCAACGGCTGGACAAATGGTAATTGGTGGGGTAAAGTGACTCCTGGATTTCAGATGTGTAAAGGGACCTGTTATGTCCCTATCCGGTGTGGTGTTTTGGTCAAATAATTGACATAGATCCTCAACATCATGTTTTTCTTGTAAACTCAGATCATCAGTGAGTGCGTTCGGGTTAGCCGCTGCACGCTTAGAGTAGAATTTGTGTAGCAGTAACCGTCTCCCGAACAGATTTAAATCCTTTACCCACTCAAATAAATTAAAATCTGAAGTGGGTGAAAAGGATAAACCTTTCTTTAACAGATTCAATTGAACCTCACTGAAAGAATGGCTGGAAAGGTTAAAAACTTGCAGGGCATCATTAGCAGTATCATGGTCAGTTATTGGTTGGGTATGTTTTAGCTTTTCTTTGCTCTTAAGTTTCTTTTTTCCTCTCCTGGTTTTACGTTTTGGAGGGCCTGAGCTAAAAAAAACCACCTGGGTATCTTTGTTACCCTTATTGCCTCTGCCTTTATTTTGGCCCTTTGGTCTGGAGCCCGTCTGTTCTCCATCTGAGACATCTGTCTCTGATGATGAATAATCAGAATAATTTCCCCTTCTCCTAGATCTAGTAGTGTGTTTATAGACTACGCCCTGCTCATAATCGTTGGTATCGCGTACATATTTCGTATGTTTTCTATCCTTTAGTTCTTGCCTGAACTTAGTCATGTTTGTTTCCAACTTTTTCTCCATTTCCTCAAATTCCTTTAGTTGATTACATTTACTCAGGTCCTTGAGATTAGCGTCAAGGTCTTTATTAGTCGCATCTAACCTTGTTTTTTCATGTTCAATCAGGAGACTCATAAGTTCATTAGAACATCTGGTTAGAGTATCTTCCCATTGTTTAATAAAATCCTGGGATGTGATGTAATACGCGGGGCTCAATTTTAGTCTAAGTCCACGTGGGATCATATTTGAATCAAGATAGCTCTGCAAGCTCGTAATCTCCCACCATACTTGAGACTGAGTGCGCAGTAATTGTGAGATGTTGCGGAAGTAATTTACAATATCTTGACCTGCACCAGATGTACCATGTGAAGTTTTAGTAAAAACATTTCTAGCCTCATCTTGTCAGCCAGACATGTCCATGCCACTTGTGAGGTAACCAGCCATGGTATGTGTGGAAACTGGATCCACTCCCTAGAAGGGGTTAATCAGAGTACCCCAGAAGGTTGCTCTTAGAAAACAAAGGGAGGATTGGGGAGTGATCACAGGGCCACACTAATTGAGTAAAGTGAAAAAGTATATTATAATAATGGTAATTGTAAATGTGGGTGCAAACTGTGAACTGATAAGTGAATCAGGCAAAAAGAGGGGGAAGGGGAACACAAAATGAATGAGTCCCCTAAAGAATTCACTAACTGCACACCTACATAATGTAAAATCTAACTTTTAATAAATTTACTTAAAACATATATTACCAAACGTAGTGTACTATGTGTTTAAAAAATAAATTAAATGTACAATAACGTGCAACCCTGTCAATAAATGTATGATTGTACAAACCCAAATGCAATATTTCTTGGGTTTGACAGGACAGTGGATGCTAAAAGTCAGGGTATTAACCCCTCTGGAGTTTATACTGTATGCAGACTGTAGGTAACCGTATCCTACTCAGTGAGCCTTTAACTGGTCAAAGACACAGCAATCCTGCAATGATATATATAGCAGCGAACACCTATGATTGTATTAAATGCATATGCTTGAGAAGTGACGCTGACACAGGCGCAATCAATCGACAATAACCCTCAGTATAGTTGAGCTGGGACTCACAGTACCATTGACATAGGGTTACCCAGCAGAGAGGCTCAGATTGTGCATATATCATGTATTGTATGTAGCAGGGAGGCAGACTCACTGCCTGTTGTTATATTTATCCAGCTAATGCCGTCTGCATAAATAAAGCCAGGAGACTTAAAGGCACTACATTAAAACAGCTCCAAGTAGGAGACTGACACAACTGCGCGTCCAACACGCGTTTCCCTCCAGCAAAGGAGCTTCTTCAGGGTCAAATTATTATTACTGGGGGAGAGGGGACTGAGACCTTTTATACCCCAGCAGTACCTAGATTAGTCATTAGTGGTTAACAGCTGTTGCACCTGCGCAATGCATCATATACCTAATTACACCTTCAAAACACACATATGGCCATAATAAGCAATAAAAACAAATAATTACACATGTAGATGATAAAGTGTCATTTTATTATGTTTGTATGATTGTTTTTTGGGCTCTTAAGACTCACCTATATAATCGGCGTGTAGAGCTGTACTGCGCATGTGCAGGGAGTTGGTGAACATAGCAGATCCCACCTAGTCATAATGCGCATGCGTCGGCACTTAGAAAATATTTGCCATGTTGCTAGCAACGTAATGAGGGCATGCGCTGGGACTTAGAAGCTGCCAAACGTCAGCCCTTCAAATGCGCATGCCTGGGGACATAGTAATTTCCTCCTGCGCTCACACCACCTTCCTGCGCATGCGTGGGCAGTTTAGAATCTCCCACCTTACCACGGCGCCCCGCGCACGCGCAGAAACTGGGCAACTTTACAATTGAACCGCAGGGGCTGAGTGAGCATGCGCCGGGACTCTGAAAATTTCACAGATTGTGCATCCATTCTCGCACCGCACAGCGCATGCGTGAGGACTTGGAGGTGAAAACAAATGTCCTTCACTGCAAGCGCGTGTGCGCTGACTCAGTTAACAGTGTCAGTGTTTATATATCATCCCCGCGCATGCTCCCAGACCCAAAGACAGATCGCATTCACATCACGCATGCGCAGACAGGTAGAGAAGGTTGCTTTAGCTTTATTTCTATCAGTGTGATACTTATTTAAATATTTAAAGTGACATGATGTTTATACCATGCCACCAGACATAGGTACTGTATGTAACAGGGGTAGAGAAGGAACAGCAGGACCTTAGTCCACTGTATTTTAAGGAGTGATTACAAGTATATAGTTCTTTCTATGTAGTCCCCCAATGTTATTTACTCCACAGTGTGTCATAATGTAATGTAGTGATAAAAATGAAAATAAAACAATTTTTAAAAAACATATAACTGTATATATGCGTGAAGTTATTGTCTATACCAAATTAGTTATACGCATATACACATGTACACAACGACCAAACACCGCTGATGGGTATTTAGAGCTCTGGTATTATAGTCAATAATATAATAAATGATAATAATAATCCTATAATTTATATCAATACCAAAAGCTAGGAACCAACACCATGGGCAAGGAAAATAGCCTGGCTGTTCGTGAAATTTTCGCATATGTGAATTGTATATTCACATCTAACCTACACAAAATGAAGGATAAATATGAATATGAAGGTCCAACCGGGGAGCGCTCTCGGGTCAAATAATGGTGTGAAAGTAAACCCCTCATTGAGTCCATTAGGGCTCCTATTTTTAAGTTTGTAGATCCATTCTGCTTCGATACGAAGTAGAGATTGGTCAATATTACCCCCTCTCATGGGACATTTCAACTGATAAATGCCCATGAACTTAATTACACTAATATCGCCGTTGTGATATTGTGTGACGTGTCTGGCAACTGAAGTCTCGGCAGAGTGCTTGATGGAATTAATGTGTTCAAGAACACGTCTGCGGAGTTGTCTTGTCGTTTTTCCAACGTATCTCTTACCACAGTTACATGTGATGAGATAGATAACGTTGGGAGTCCGACAGTTGATAAAGCTGTCCACACAGAATTGAGATGTATTGTCATGATTGGTGAACACTTTGCCAATGTCAATATGTCTGCATGCTTTACACCCTTGACAGCGATACATGCCCTTCACAGGGCTCAGCCAAGTTGTGGTCCTTGGACGCTGAAAATGACTATGTATTAGTGAGTCTCGTAGGTTCTTAGACCGTCTGCTGGTAATAGTGTGTTTAGGGCCTATAACCTTCACCAACTCATCATCTGCTTGAAGGAGATGCCAGTGTCTAGCGAAAATCTTTTTGATGGCCCACCATCTTTTATTGTAGGTGCCAATGACTCTGATAATTTTGTCCTTAGATTTAACCTTGTTATTGGACAAAAGTGAACACCTATCACTATGTAGTGCCCGATGGTAAGCCTTGTTCAGTGTCTTGATGTTATAGCCACGATTGAGAAACCTGGATCTAAGTTCTTTAGATTGAATTGTGAATTCTTCAATGGTAGAGCAGTTCCGCCGAAGTCGGAGATATTGCCCTATAGGGATGCCTGTAATGAGGCTACTGGGGTGCTGGCTTTGAGCGAGCAGCAGACTGTTAGTCGCTGTACTTTTTCTATAGACCTTGGTTTGAATATTACGGTCAGAGTCCACATAGATGTTAAGGTCTAGGAATGTTATTGACGTGGTACTCAGCACAGTCGTGAGCCTCAAGTTGAGAGTATTGGTGTTTAGTTTCTCAACAAATTCATGAAGAAGTTGGATAGGACCTTCCCATAGGAGAAAAATGTCATCTATGTACCTGATCCACATAGAAACGTGGTCAGTGTACATAGAGAGAGCCTCATTGAAAACGTGGCTATGCTCCCACCAGCCCAGGTACAAGTTGGCATACGTAGGGGCACAAGCTGTGCCCATAGCGGTACCCTGGGTCTGGTGGTAATATAGCCCATCAAAGACAAAGTAATTATGTGTTAGAACATAATTAAGTAGATCCAACACAAATGAGTTATGTCTGTTAAACCTACAGTCCCTCTTCGATAGAAAGTATTTAACAGCATTATGACTAGGTGGGATCTGCTATGTTCACCAACTCCCTGCACATGCGCAGTACAGCTCTACACGCCGATTATATAGGTGAGTCTTAAGAGCCCAAAAAACTATCGTACAAACATAATAAAATGACACTTTATCATCTAAATGTGTAATTATTTGTTTTTATTGCTTATTATGGCCATATGTGTGTTTTGAAGGTGTAATTAGGTATATGATGCATTGCGCAGGTGCAACAGCTGTTAACCACTAATGACTAATCTAGGTACTGCTGGGGTATAAAAGGTCTCAGTCCCCTCTCCCCCAGTAATAATAATTTGACCCTGAAGAAGCTCCTTTGCTGGAGGGAAACGCGTGTTGGACGCGCAGTTGTCTCAGTTTCCTACTTGGAGCTGTTTTAATGTAGTGCCTTTAAGTCTCCTGGCTTTATTTATGCAGACGGCATTAGCTGGATAAATATAACAACAGGCAGTGAGTCTGCCTCCCTGCTACATACAATACATGATATATGCACAATCTGAGCCTCTCTGCTGGGTAACCCTATGTCAATGGTACTGTGAGTCCCAGCTCAACTATACTGAGGGTTATTGTCGATTGATTGCGCCTGTGTCAGCGTCACTTCTCAAGCATATGCATTTAATACAATCATAGTGCATTTAATACAATCATAGGTGTTCGCTGCTATATATATCATTGCAGGATTGCTGTGTCTTTGACCAGTTAAAGGCTCACTGAGTAGGATACGGTTACCTACAGTCTGCATATAAACTCCAGAGGGGTTAATACCCTGACTTTTAGCATCCACTGTCCTGTCAAACCCAAGAAATATTGCATTTGGGTTTGTACAATCATACATTTATTGACAGGGTTGCACGTTATTGTACATTTAATTCATTTTTTAAACACATAGTACACTACGTTTGGTAATATATGTTTTAAGTAAATTTATTAAAAGTTAGATTTTACATTATGTAGGTGTGCAGTTAGTGAATTCTTTAGGGGACTCATTCATTTTGTGTTCCCCTTCCCCCTCTTTTTGCCTGATTCACTTATCAGTTCACAGTTTGCACCCACATTTACAATTACCATTATTATAATATACTTTTTCACTTTACTCAATTAGTGTGGCCCTGTGATCACTCCCCAATCCTCCCTTTGTTTTCTAAGGCTATGGGATAGGCTAAACCATAATACTGCTTTCCTGTGGAGGGTTTTTGTCACTTTTTTTACTCACCATAACTTAACTCAGTATTATGGTTTAGCCTATCCCATAGCCTCTCTTGCATTTCCAGTAAAATCAACCCCACACTGATGAGACCCATCAAGGTCGAAACAGCTGTCTGTGGGTGGTTTTCTGGGTATGCACCTTAACCCTGGCTGTGCTCAAAGCTGTGACCATGCAGCAAGCTTAAGCCTATAGGGAACCATGTTAAAAATGGTAATTGAGGCAAAAAGTGACACTGTGTGCTCATTTGCATGTCATTTCCCAGAATCCCTTGCTGCAGTGGAAGTGCTGTATGCTGGGTGATAATGGGGAAAGATGGGGTTGCAGACCTACCTAAGACATGCAGATGAGCATACAGCTATATTTGCATATATATATATATATATATAAAAAGAAAAAAAGAGGAGAGAGCGCACGCCCATAGCGTATAAAAGTTTTAATGAAGGGGGGAGGGGGAGAGAAGGGGGTAAAAAACGCACTTACAAAAAATGCATTAAAATCAAGCATATGTGATATACATAATCACCACCATCCGGTTTAGCTGAGTCTCTTGGGGCACTCCTAAGCTCCGTTGGTAAGGGGCAACGTCACTGCAGATTCCAGGGCTGGTAGCACCATCCGGTCAAACTGCAGGCTTCAGGGGCCGTCCCAGGCTCCGTTGGTAATGGAGCACCGTCCCAGCAGATTCACAAAGCAGGTAGGCTATGAAAATGTCCAAGAAAGAGGTCCCGTATAATGCTGCCTTTAGCACTCGTGCCTGGATCAATACGCTCCAGCGCTTAGTGTGGACTCCAATGTCTCTGCGTCTGACGTCACGACGCTCCCTGACGCGTTTCGTCAGTCACGGCTAACTTTCTCAACTTTCTCCCTTTGAGAATGTTAGCCGTGACTGACGAAACGCGTCAGGGAGCGTCGTGACGTCAGACGCAGAGACATTGGAGTCCACACTAAGCGCTGGAGCGTATTGATCCAGGCACGAGTGCTAGAGGCAGCATTATACGGGACCTCTTTCTTGGACATTTTCATAGCCTACCTGCTTTGTGAATCTGCTGGGACGGTGCTCCATTACCAACGGAGCCTGGGACGGCCCCTGAAACCTGCAGTTTGACCGGATGGTGCTACCAGCCCTGGAATCTGCAGTGACGTTGCCCCTTACCAACGGAGCTTAGGAGTGCCCCAAGAGACTCAGCTAAACCGGATGGTGGTGATTATGTATATCACATATGCTTGATTTTAATGCATTTTTTGTAAGTGCGTTTTTTACCCCCTTCTCTCCCCCTCCTGACCGTTCTGTTCTGACTGACAGATTAAATCTGTCAGTGGTGATATTGGATACCGAGGCTTGAGCCTCATTACTCCAAGTTCTCTTGTTGAGTGTATTGTCGCACTCTTTAGGAAGCTTCTTGATCTGTGTTACTTGCCACAGTTGAGTTGGTTTCACAGGTTCAGCGCTGTGATGGGTTCTCTCCCCCTCCCCCCTTCATTAAAACTTTTATACGCTATGGGCATTCGCTCTCTCCTCTTTTTTTCTTTTTAGATACCTTGTGGACATGGTTGGTCCATACTGAGAGCTGCCGGAGACCCTGCATACCAGCACCTATACTTTTCATTGGACTATTTGAGGACTGGTTTATCCTTTTTTGCTTTTTATATTATTTTATTGTTCATGTTTGTGTGGGCCTGATATCATTATAGGTCCGCATTATTATTATATGTGTATATATGTATTGCTTATGTAATTAAGACCTTTACATCATATGGTTATAGCACATATATTTTTATTGTACATGTTCCTTAGAGGCGCAGCTTATCTCCCTGTTGTTTGTTATATATATATATATATATATATATATATATATATATATATATATATATATATATATATATATATATATAAAATTCACAAGATAGACATAAATGGGTGATTGCAGATAAGGGAATTTTAATTTGAGGCGCAGGGTGTGATTGTTCCTCCTATACTTCATACTCCATATGTATCTTCTATCATTTTAGTCGATTGGAATTTAACAATGAAAAGCAGATGTGTAAAAGCAGAGTGAGTGGGATTATAATATCAAAAGAGGTTTAATTCATCAGATATCTGACATTTTCTACAGTAGACTACCTAACCATGGGATTCTCCACTTCTGCTTCTTATTTGTTTACCATTGCATTTAGTGTTTGCGCTCCGGTATAAACATAGATTCAGACTGTAACATGCATTGTGGCTGTCAGGTTTGATGTAATGAGAATGTGGGATTTACAGAGCCTATTGCAGACACTTTTTCTCTTTACGCGCAATCGCAATTCTCTCCCTTTTTAATTTTTATATATGAGGTTTATTCATTAAACTGTGACAGTGCCAATCGGAGCATTACCGCATGGAAAATTCCAATTAATGCCAGTGGGCGTTTCCATGCAATAGTGCCCTCATCGGAACTATCACAGTTTAATGAAAAAACCTCTAAATGGTTTTTTTTTTTAGGTTTAGTGTTTGGATTAGCGTTACATTACAGTAAACCATACTTTTTTTGATACTACTATTATCTATTATGTTACTTTAACATGGGTTTAATAAAACAATATGCTTCAGAGATGAAGGTATTTATTATTCGGTCAGGTTTATATTTAAAATAATTGAGCACATTGACACATATTGTGCATGTAAGTGCCACTCACTGTAACTGCATTGTGAACATTATTCAAGTTGTTAGTATGTATGTGCAGCCCCATTTCTCTGTGCCTAAGGGAACTGCGCGTGCTGAGTACCTGTCTGGCGTATAGGAGGCCTGATCCTCTGCCACAGGGAGCCTGGGGTGAACGCATTCACTCGTGTTACAGCACCTCCACCTGAGAGGGATCCTAGCGCAGCTGGATAACCCTTTACAGGACCAATACAGTCAGATAATAAATATACACATGCTGGTATAACAAACGTATTTTTACAGACACACATAAACTTAATACACAATAATAATACAGGCCCCACCATACAATACCCACACACAATATATATCACCCCGATGGACCCCCAAAGTACAGAGGTGCCCTGGGCACCTTTACCAACCCGGTGTCCACAGAGCCAGGCCCACCCAAAGAATGTGTGGAGTAGTGCTACCCACTGTGTATGGCTGTTGGTGCACGTTGTGTACCTTCCTGGTCTAAGGCCAGACCAGGCTGACTTGGATGGTGGATCCACCAAACCGCAACGTGGTCCCACGCCGCGATCTACTCGATCCTCTCGCTCCTGTCTGCAGGCATCTGACTCTTGAGGGAGCTCCAGCTGGAGTGTGTCCCTTAATGTCTATGGTTAATGTGCCTATGGTCTGGTCCAAGACCGCAGGCCGTGCACACCGTGTGGCGTCCGTCACCGGTGCATTAACACTAGGCAGCTATTGGGGAAGTGACCCTATCTATGGGCCTTCCCTGCAGCAACTACAAGCTAAAGTGAGTTGGGCCTAGCTCAGACCTGTGGGGTGATATGGCCTAGTCCCAGGGCTACTGGAACCTGGTACACTACTTTACCCCTTGCTGTTCTGCTCCCAACTGGCATGCGTTCCTTACGGAGCCAAATGTATCTCTTTTTCTCTCCTTGGTTTCTTCAGCCCTATTGGCCATGCACCCCCATGTGGGAAGCTGCCCCTAGGGCTGCTGGGACATGTAATTTTGTGCAGAGCCTGTCTATTGGCCGCCGCACTTTGGGACCCTCCGCGCATTCGCAAGTCTTCCACTGCACATGAAAAACCATCCAAGATGGCAGCCCCCACTGTCAGGTGCGCCGCGAAGCTCCGAAGCACCAGAGCGGCTCCCTGACATGCAGCAGAGGTAAGCGGGGAGCTCGGTTACATATGTATATATCTGTATTTATATAGCGCCCTCCATGCACATAGCACTTCACAGCTGTAATACACGTGACATTATACTATAAACCATAATAGAAACAAGTCCTTTAAGTCATAAAACTAACACTAGGAAAAAGATTCCCTACCCGAAGAGCTTACAATATATACGTGGGAAGTATGGAGAACTTAGAGCCAGAAGAAGGGTTTTTATCGTACATGTATCTACAAGGGGTCAAGGTCTGTATGAGATGTACAGTATAGTATAATAGCCAAATGGAGCTACCCATATGCTTCATTAAAGAGGTGTGTTTTAAGATTGGTCTTAAAAGTGTATAGCAAGAAATTAGAGCTCCGATATAAGGAGGGGCAAAAGAGTGTATATCCTTAAATAAGATGTGAATTTTGTAAGTAATATGGGATTTAATAGGAAGCCAGGAGAGATGGTGAGACAGATATAGGAGAGAGTAAAGTGATTCTAGCAGCCTCGTTTAGGATAGTTTGTAGGGGAGACAGGTGAGAGGCAGGAAGGTCGGACAGCAGGTGGTTACAGAATTCGAGATGGGAGAGAATGAGGGCCTGTGTTAGAGGTTTAGCAGTAGAGCAATAGAGGAAAGGGTGTATCTTTGCAATGTTATGGAGGAAAAAACTATAGGTTTTAGCAACATTGTAAATGTAAAGGGATAATGTGAGGGAGGAATCGAATGTGACACCTAGGCAGTGTGCTTTTGATTCTGGGTGTATGATGTGCTGCCAACAGTAATGGAGAAGGGGGAACGATGTATGAGGAGCTCTGTCTTTGACATGTTGTTTGAGTCGGCAGAGGGCAATCAAGGATGATATAGTGGAGAGACATTCATAGACTTTGGTTTATATAGCAGGTGTAAGGACAGAGGTTCAAAAGTAAATTTTTGTGTCATCATAAAGGTGGTACCAAAGAGATTTGATAAGGTCACCTATAGTGAATATGTAAAGAGAAGAGGTGGTGTACCCACCGGGAGATCGATCGAGAATGAGGAGGTGTTACTGAAAGTATGATGAGAGGTTGGAGGAGATCCAGGATAGAACTCTGTTATAGATAGTATATATAGAGAATTCTGTAGGAGCTCTCATGCTATGCCCTTAAGATCCAATCGTATGTATAGAGGAAACCATACAGGGGAGATATAATAATTAAAGATGCAACTATCGAGACCCCATGTCATTAGAGTTGACACATTAATCCCAGGAGATGTTCGTGAGGATGTCATCCATTCTCCTCTCCTTAGGGAAATTCACAATATATAAGGGTACTCATTGTTACTCCCCTGCAGGTCCTCAGGCGTGCAACCACATCCGGAATCCGAGAATATAGGTAAAGTGTAGTTTGTGGTGCACAGCGGCAAGAACCAGGTCATGTGGCAATAAAAATATATTTAATCAAGCTGCATTAAAAAACGGTGAGGAGTACAACACTCCTACGCATTTCGTGCTGTGAAAGGAGCAATGTGTAGGAGAAGAGGGTGGTCCATAGTATCAAAAGCTGTAGAGAGGTCAAGAACTATGAGCAGAGTCTAATGACACTCATCTTTGGCAGCATGAAGGACCTTAGTTATTTTGGTGAGGGCTGTTTTGTTGGAGTGAGCAGTATGGAAGACAAATTGTTATGGATCTGGGAGAGAATAGGAGGTAAGAAAATTGAGCAAGTGAGAGAATACAAGGTGTTGAAGGAGTTGAGGCAAAAGACAGGAGGGCGTAAGGGCAATAATTAGACAGACCTGTAGGGCCAAGCTTGCTGTTTTTAAGAAAGGGTAAAACTGTTGCATGCTTTATGGAGGTGGGAAAGGTACCAAAGGGAAGGGAGGAGTTGAAAATATGTAAGAGCAAGAGATTTGAGGAGATCGGAGGAAATGGGGTTAAGAGGGGAATTTTTAGAGAGAGAAGAGGAAATCAGCAGTGTCCCATCCTCCTCAAAAGTGTCAAGGAAGGCAAGAGAAGAGCTAGGAAGAGGAGGTGCAGAAGATGAGGAGGATACAGAGGGATATCTTTGCAAATGGAATCCACGTTTATCTTGAAATAGTCAGCAAAGTCCTGAGAAAAAATGGAGGAAGAGAAACAGGTAACAGATGGTGGTTTGAGTATAGAGTCAAAGACAGTGGAGAGTCGGTATTGGTTAGAACTTGTGAGTGTTGAATACTGAAGAAAAGTTGGTTTATTTAGCCTGGGAAAGGGCAGAGTAGAAACATAATAGGGTCTTATTGAGTCCTGCAGGTTATGAACTGAAGCAACACAAGTCCATTTAATAAATTGACATTCACCTGTTCATTACTGTATGTGGATTGACCATTGCCTTAGTTTGAACAACAGGGAATTGTTGATGAGTCCATGAAGATCTTTGACAGACCAAAGAGAAGGAGAAGACATTCAAATAAGAGGTAGCAAAAAGGAGATATAGAGATATAGCTCAAAGGAGATATACTTCACATGAGTGGCCACATTAACATAAGTAGCATCCTGTAATGTTCAAGTGCAGTGTTTTTAAATACTCTGGGTCCCATGACAAGACCAAATTCTAGGAATAAATGATTTACCAAATGCACATGCTTGTACTTACAGTATCTTACATGTGAAAGGTGGTTCATGTTTATTGAGTACATGATTATAAACATGACCTTGCTGTGATGTCAGAAAGAGAACTCCTCTTTATTTCCCTAGACGTATTAGTATGTAGGGCGGGGGCCTCCTAACCCGTATCTAAGAGAAAATATTCAGTCGGCGAGAAACTATGATGGGGTCAGACAACGCAGCGGGACACATCTTTTGAATAACACCACTTTATATATGAGGAAAACAGAAATCACATACAGTGGCCCTCAGAATCGGAGGGCCGTGAACAATACTTATGGCTACCATACAGTGAGAATAATAATGTACCCCACTGCACAATTGTCCCACAGTGTTTCTTACTCAGTTCCGGTGGCCCAAGTGATAACTAATGGGCCACAGTTCTTGCCAGCACAACATTGGAAATCCTGTGGATGTATGGGTGTTAATTGAGGCAAGACTGTAAGCAATTGTGTAGGTTGAAAAAGTTAGTGAAGCGTCGTTGACGTGATCCCCTAGATGTGTTTCCACTTGATCTACTCACAGGTTCAGAACCCCCAGCTTACACGGGTTCCTCTACTTGGATACTATACTTTCCTGGATCGTACCCACTATCTCTGGTATGTGCTGTTCTGCCAAACTAGGAAGACTTGGCCACCTGCACTGTATCTCTCGTCTGGCTCCTCAAGACAAGTTCTCTCTCTCCTCAGGGTTAACTCCCTTGGTCACATGCTCTTCTCTACCTATATCTACACCAGTCATATCTGTATAATATTTGTAGATATTCCAAAAACAGATTACTTGGGTTCAACAAAGACCTTAAACTTTAGAAAGGCAGATTTTTAATAAACTGAGAACTAATCTACAAGTAATACATTGGGGTGATGCTTTTGCAGGGAAAAATGAAGGAGATAAATGGGCAGTCTTTAAAACATTGTTAGAAAAGCACACTTATCAGTGTATACCCTTGGGTAATAAATATAAAAGAAATAAGTCAAAACCAATGTGGCTAAATAAACAGGTAGAGGAGGAAATGGAAAAGAAGAGGCAGGCGTTTAGATTCTTTAAGTCAGAAGGGATGGAGGCATCATATCAGATTTATAAGGAAAGTATCAAAAATTGCAAAAGGGCAATCAATTTAGCAAAAATGGATAACGAAAAAAGGATTGCAATAGAAAGTAAGAATAACCCTAAAAAGTTCTTTAAGTACCTTAATAACAAAAAAACGAGGAAAGAAAATATAGGACCTTTTCAGTGTGAGATGGGCAGGCAGATTATTGGAGATAAGGAAAAAGCAGAGGTATTAAACAAATTCTTTGCCTCTGTGTTTACCAGGGAAGAATCAATTTCAATTGCAGTGCCACAAGAGGAAGCCACAACCTCCATATTAATGAACAATTGGTTAACTGAGGAAGAAGTACATAGACAGCTTGAATTTTTTTTAGTAAATAAGGCACCTGGCCCCAATGGCATACATCCAAGAGTTCTCAAGGAGTTAAGTTCAGTAATAGCCAAACCATTACATTTAATATTCAAGGACTCCATTTCCACAGGCTCAGTACCACAAGAATGGCGTAATGCAGATGTGGTGCCTATATTTTAAAAGGGAGCTAGATAACAACCGGGGAATTACAGACCTGTAAACCTGACTTCAATAGTGGGGAAACTGCTTGACGGTTTAATACGGGATAATATTCAGGAATACCTAATGGACTAAAATTATTAGTAATAGCATGGATTTATGAAGGATAGATCATGCCAAACTACCCATATTTTTTTCTTTGAGGAGGTAAGAAGGAATTTAGACCAGGGTAATGCAGTTGATGTGGTCGACTTAGATTTGGCAAAGGCTTTTTATACGGTTCCACACACTTGTGTACAAAATAAAGCAAATTGGACTCAGTAATAATATATGCTCCTGGATTGAAAACTGGTTGAAGGACAGACAACAGAGGGTTGTCATAAATGGAACTTTTTCAGGTTTAGCTAGGGTCGTGAGTGGAGTACCTCAGGGATCGGTACTGGAACCACTGCTTTTTAGCTTGTTTATTAATGATTTTGAGGTTGGCATCGAGAGCAAAGTTTCCATCTTTGCTGATGATACTAAATTGTGTAAGGTACAGGTGTGCCAACGAGTATTCTAAAATTTGCCTTAAACTTGCCTTGGAAAATCTGCAGAGATTAATGGCCCATCGGATTAACACAGCAGGGGTTCCTGGCAGTCCCATTCAGTTTGAAAGGGACAGCAAGGGACCCCCGCTGTTAATCCGATGGGCCATTAGTCTGTCTGCAGAAATGTGTGAAATGTTGCAGCATGTACCCAGCATGTACCTTGGTCTTTTTGGCGATTGCCTCTTACTTGTTTTAGAATAATCATCGGCACTACAGTAGTAGAATCAGAGCAGGATGTAATTCATCTCCAGAAGGACTTGGAGAGACTGGAAACTTGGGCAGATAAATGACAGATGAGATTTAATACAGATAAATGTAAGGTTATACATTTGAGAAGCAAGAATAAACAGGCGACTTACAAATTAAATGGGGATAAATTTGGGGAATCCTTGATGGAGAAGGATTTAGGAGTACTTGTAAACTTAGCAATAGTGTAGACAGGCTTAGCAATAATGCCCAATGTCAAGCAGTAGCTGCAAAGGCAAACAAGATCTTATCTTGCATTAAACAGGCAATGGATGGGAGGTGATGTAAACATAGTTTTACTACTCTATAAAGCATTAGTAAGATTGCACCTTGAATATTGAAGGAAAAACTATTTCCTCGCCTAGGCTTCAGAACTGAGAGGAACCTTTCCTCTGCCAAGAAAGCTGAAGGCCTTGTGACTGGATACACATTCTGCACCATACTGCAGCAGACTTCCCCGGGAAGCTTCCATGCACTGCCACTTGTTATCTCCGATTTTTGATGAACTTACAGGCCCAGGAATACGAAAGAAATGAAACGTAACGCAAGCCAGGTTTCAAATCCTTTGTCTCAATTTATTACTCATAGGGTAATGACTTTTATACCAGAAAAAGAAGATACTGATTAGAGGCGTAACATAGGCGTAGCATAGGCGTAACATAGGCGTAACCTGGTTGTGACTTGGGTGTAGCTTTGATTAGAGGCGTGATTTAGGGGCAGGACATATTAGTGGCATGATTTTGGGACGTGTTTCTCCCAATACAAGCAATGTCTGAATACATAGCTTATTCATTGTCTGTTATCAAAAGAGACCTTGAATCTCTAGCAACTAAGTTATACTATTTTGCCTCTTTCAGAGAACCAGTCTTTTGTATATTTGACTAAAAGAGCAGGAAACCGACAATATAAAAAGTATCTTAGCAATATCCTGAGCAGGGAGAAAGGAAATGTACACTACCGACACACTTTATTGAAGTGTGGTCGGTACCGCAAGCCGGGAAATCTCCCGGCTTGCTAGTGGCCGCCCCTCGGCGTGCCGCGCGTCATAGACGCGCGGTCACGCGTCATCGGGAGCGTGCGCCCCCTGCACGCGTGTCCAGGGGCTCCCCGAGGGAGCCCTGGTGTCCCGCGATCGCGGGACAGCGGCAGGGGGTTCCGGGGGACCCGGCGGACCCGGCAGCGGTAGGGAGAGCGCCCCGATCGGAGGGCGCTCTTCCGCTGCTTCGGCGTGCGCCCGTCACACTCGGGCGCGCGCCAGGCTACTGCTGCGGCACAGAACGGGCAAATGCTCGAATAAACTGTGCCGCAGCAGTAATTTGGCAGAAACTGAATGCATTAGGAATTATATTTCAGCAAAAGGCTGACTACAGAATCTTAACTAGTTATGAACAGACAAAATGGATGCTTAACACAAGTGCAGATTCTGGCCTGTCCTACTGGTCCTAACAATTATGGAGTACAATTTTCGGTGCCACTCCTTAGAAAAGACATTATGGAAATAGAGAGAGTGCAGGGACGAGCCACCAAATTAATAAAGGGAAGGATAATCTAACTTACGAGGAGAGGCTAGCTAAATTAGATTTATTTACATTAGAAAAGAGGCATTTAAGAGGGGATATGATAACTATGTAGCCCTTTTTCTGACGCTCCCAAAGAGACTACTGGTCACTGTACACAACCTGCGGCTCCAGGAGATCTGAGCCTCTGCTAGCTGGGAGCCTGGGGTAACACTTATAGTGCAGCGCCTCCACTTACCCAGGATCCCCGTGATGTGAGATTCCCCTGGGCAAGAAACATACAACACCTTATGATTGTAACTGGTTTTTACTGTAACATAACAGTACCTTATCACTCTATAATGCAACGTAGCAATAACACATAACATATACTTATACTCTAACGTGAATAACACTAGTGACTCGGCCACTCTTATCAGGAGTAACGTCTCCGTCCCCTCACCACGTGCCCCACACACCGTGTCCATGTATAGTACTATTGGTATAGGCTCAGTTCTTTAGCCACTCGCTTAGTGTCCCTAAAGAGTTACACCTAAGGCGGGATCAGCGCCTGTTGACCGGTGTTGGTGCACTTGATGTTATTATACCTTCCGGTCACGGCAGTGACCGGCAACAACTTCGCAAAGGGTCAGACGAATCAGCGGCCTGCCTCCAGTGTCTCACTATCCAGCCGTCTGGTCCCAAACGACTTGCCACAACCGCAACACTGTACCTTTGTCCCTAGCTGTCTACACTGTAAGGTGAATGCGTTCCTATCCTATAGGGTGTCCCTGCAGCACAGCAACCTATGGTGTCTTCAGGGATACTCCTAGGGGCCTATGGGGAAGAACTGTCCTATGCAGGCGGGTCCCTGACCCACTGCACCCATACTACCTCTCCCTTCACCTCCCGGATCCCCTCTCTCTAGCTTCTCTGCTAATACCTGCAGCAACCCACTGCACTCACTCTGTACCTGCAGCAACCCACTGCACTCATGGGTACCCGCAGCAACCGTGCTGCACACACTGTGCCTACTTGTCAGCGCACACAGCACTGACAGCCGTGACACTGACAAGACTGCACACTTACCACACCTAAGGGTAGGGTTCCTAACTTAGGGGCCGTCCCTCAGTACATACCCACTACCCTGGTGGGGCTTGGGGCCTGCCTGGGATCTGGGAATACCTTACCTGGTGTAGGAGCCACTTGCTCCCTACACCCTTCCTCCCCCTTCCTGCTCCCAGCTTCAACTGCCTTTCTCCAAAGCCCGCGAAATGTATCTATCCGCTCTCCCAGTAACCTTGCGCTCCCATTGGCCACTATGAGGCACCTGGTGTACTTGGCCCTAAGCCTCATGGGAACTGTAGTCCCGTGGAGGCTGCCTTTACATTGGGGCCGCATGCGCACTTGTCCTGCGCATGCGTGACATAGTACTGGCTCCTGTGAGCCTTCTGTGCATGCGCGACCACTGTACATGCGCGAGCACTTGTAATGGCGGCCCCCGCTAGCCGGGTGCGCCGCCGAGACTCCGGGGACTCGGAGCGCTCCCTGGTCTGGCCACCACCTTTGCGCCGTGCCGGCGTGTCCATCACTGCCTCCGGCGGCACCCGCAACCGCTCGGCACGCTACAGAGGGGGTCTCTGTCACGAGAAAACAGCACATATATACAATAACCGGGCCAGATTGAACAAGACTAGGATATAGTATACTGAATTAGTTTATTTCCTATGAGCAGAACAGACAATACATCAAGCAAATAACATTACAGAAATATTTACACTTACGGAGGTTGGACAAGGAGATATTCAGCCGAATAGCAGCTCCTTAGTTGTTATAGGTCACAACAAGCATGACAAAACAACAGCAACAAGCAACCAACCCAGGAATAAGGGATGCACGCAACTATATAGACGCAGACCCCCATTCCTACCATGGCAGTTCAGTTATTGGTGAAGACAAATCTTGACCCAATCACAGGTTGCCAGGTAACGCAAAAAGCTGGGTTTACCCAGCCCCTCATTAATACAACCCTCCCCGTGGCTACTTGGCCAGCCCATTTATAAAAAACTATGACATGATGCCTTCGTTGCCATCCTGTCTAGCAAAAATGCTTATGGGGCAGGGGTCTTTCATGTAGGGTGTCCCTTTTGACAGGTGAAATGGTTATCACCTAGTTGTGGGATCTGGCTGCATATGCAATGAAGCCTTTCAAGTGGCCTCCTTTGATTGTACAATTACATATCAAAGGGGCCATTTGGCGAGCCTCCAAACTTATATCCAAAGTTATAGTAAAAACAATGATAACATAACTATTTCTCCCATATTTTAAATCAGATTAACAATATCTATGCAACCTGTGTTCGTTGCATAGGAAAGCATATCCAAATTTCAGCCTTGTAGCACAAACACATACAGAGATATGGTTCTATGGGGTTTACATTATGACAAATACACAGCTAACCCTCTCTCCATGTTAATACATAACATAGCAATTAATTCTACTGAAGCAGGGGGATGCAGGTCAACATATACAATATGGTTAACCCTTTCCCTCCCGACATGATTTCTACACATACAGGAATATAACACAGACTGCTGGGGGAATACAGCTCAGACCTAGGGCAATTCTGCTGAAGCAGGGGGATGCAGATCAACATATACACAGATCCCATTAACCCCTCATACCCCGATCATGACAGTCTCTGGGGCTGAAAAGAGACCGGGGTTACAACTATATACAAATATATTCGGGGGCAGCACAGGGAGCTTTCAAAAGAACTATTAATCTCAAGGGTAGTATAAAGGACTTGGGATCATCCCTCTAGGTTGGAGGAAAGGAGATTTCACCAGCAACAAAGTAAAGAGTTCTTTAGAGTAAGGGCAGTTCAAATGTGAAATTCATTAGCAATGGAGACTGTGATGGCAGATACAATGGATTTGTTCAAAAAAAGGTTATACATATTTTTAGATAGGAAAGGTATACAGGGATATACCAAATAAGTGTACATGGGAAGGGTGTTGATCCAGGGATTAATCCGATTTCCAATTCTTTGAGTCAGGAAGGAATTTATGTTTCCCCTTATGAGATATCATTGGATGATATGACACTGGGGGTTTTGTTTGATTCCTCTGGATCAATAAGTAAGTATAGATATACAGTAGGATAAAGTATCTGTCGTCTAAATTTAGCATAGGTTGAACTTGATGGACGTACGTCTTTTTTCAACCTCTTCAACTATGCAACTATGTATTAAACTTGGCCTTTTTTTCAACCTGAAAGACACTCAACAGTGTAATTACCTACACATGCCATTTAAACAGATCATGTACCTGAAATATTATATCTTTTTTTTTACACATATAAAATGATTAGAGGGATCATTTCATACTGCCTAATATGATTGGAAAGTATGATTCATTTGCATAACATATTAAAGCAATGATCTATGCTGCCAGACTCAAAATAGTTTTTAATTTTTACAGCTGACGATCCTTTTCAGTTGAAACCTTTATCAGTATCTTTGTTTCCATTCCTTAGGCCGCGAATATAGAGTTTGTGTGACGGCGCGCGCACTCACGTGGCGCGATTAACAGACCACTTCTCTATGAGGCCGCCCATAGTGTGCGCAAGCTCTGCAGAGTGACCACTCGGGTGATTTAAAAAGAAAATAAAAGAAATGAATTTGTTTTTTTTTGAGTGATGGCAACGTCACGGCCACGTCACATGAGTGGTTCAGCCAACAAGGGCGAACCAGACTGGTGACGCGTCCACGACGCCTCCGCCACGCCTCTCTAATGGCCTCCAGCTCAATTCACCCAGCGCTCGGGTGACAGGCGCGCGTGACGTCACATGCTCCATCGTGTGCATGGCCACTATAATCGCGGCCTTAGACATGAAAACAAAATCCAAAGGGTCCTGCAATGGGAATCACAGAAGCCAAACAAAATGTAACGTAACTACTTCATCTTCAGCAATTTTTTAAACAAAGCTTTATTGGGGATATTAAAGTAGCTTTAAATGTATTTTTGAGGGGATGATTGCATTACAATGTATGTGTTATATTTGTGTGGAAATGGCCTGTAGTACACATCTCACACAAGCACAGATTGTAAGTTACTGTGACAAGTTCTGCATCTCCCATGCCCCCGACCTTGTGTTTGTAGATGACATGTAAAAGGAGATAAGGGAATGCATGTTGCATTTACAAAGTGCTTGGCGGGATGTCACCCCACTTTGGCTTCCCTTTAGATTGCTTGGACTTCCTTTCTGCGGCACAGGGCTCCTCTGCATGCTTTGCAGGCTGACTGGACTTCCCAGCATTCTTACTGGCCTAATCTGCATGCTGACTGGATGTCCCTGCAGCTCGACTTGCCTCACAACATTTAAGACACGCCTGTCTGAACGCTGAACTCCACATCCCTGCCCAACTAATATAACCTATTATGGAAGGTTCCCACGTGCAACGTCACTATTTGGCCAATTAGTGCAGTGTATAACTACTGTATATACGGCAATGTGAGGGGATACATTACACGTGATTAGCAGTATTAACACTATAATGTTTACATACACAGACACAACTACTCTTGAATGATTTTTTACTTTACCGTATAGTTAAAGTAACTGCACAATACTATCTTATCTCACTTAATAAATATTTATTATTCAACTACCACTGTCTCCTTGTTTTTTGTAGTAGGACAAAAAAATGGCAGAGCAGTGATGAGAGGTGTTTAATTGGACGGTGTGAGGCTGGGTAGAATGTTAAGTTTATGGTGCTCTGCACTCTTATTTGTTTGCACCAACACCCTACTGTCACAGCACCCGTCTTTTTAGGTAAAGATGCCAGCTGTATCATTAACGCTATATGAGTTCTCTAGTGAATGCTCATTAATTGGTCACACATACTGTAGTTCCATCCCCTCCTCCCCCTCCCCCACCACCCCCACACAAACACAATGTTAAACCAAGTTAATATTTCCATGATATTTAACATAGTTTATAGTGTTTTAATACTGTATTGAGATAGAAAAGTACAAAGCAACACTTCTACTGTATATACTCTTAAAGAAAAGGCAGCCAGAGCATTTGGACTTGAGCTTTTAGCTCTAGGAACATTGATGTATGAGAACTTTAGAATCAGAGAATTTATACCCTGATCTATGTCCTTTCAATCCTGAGTGCATTTGGTCTTTGTTTTTGTTGTTTTAATAGCCACAATGCACATCTTTTACTTTAGAATATGCATGGAAGGTGAGGGGTTTGAGTCGCAGGGTGTTTTGGTGTATACTGATTACAAAGTAAGTAAAAAATGAAATCTTTAAAAAAAAGCACATTACTAAAATATTATAATTTGTACTGTTAAATACTGTACTGTACCTGTGTGCCTTTCAATAACCTCACCACGGGCATCGACAAAGATACTGTATTCACTGTGCCATCTGGCGGCCAGATATTAAAATTGCTATAAAAATAAAATAAAGCGTAACCCCGTGGTCATTTTGTAGGCTTCCAGCAGCTTGCCTGCGGTAACCCGAGTCTTCCCACGGGTGGAATCTCGCACCGGCTTCTGGGAACAGTACTTTTGATACATCTGCATATTGAAATTGTGTCTTAGCACATCTACTTTGGATTTATGTAGATTGATACAGTATTATTCATTGTATCCCAAATATGGAAAATAAAGAACTCAAATGGTGTCGAAGGCTTTACCTAAGCTTAAGTAAATGGGCACCCTAGATGACTATTATCTCTAGTATCTTAAGTAAAGCCTAAACTACATTGGTTCCTTGGCTTTGTGTCTCACACTTATGATATACTTGTGTCTATTTCAAGAGGTTTGAATTATTTTACTGTTTTAGCCTCTACTGCCATTGCTGAAACTTTTCCCCCCCATGGATGAAGTACTCTTTTTTTGAAGAACTACTCATGTTCCCCCTGAGCCTACTGTACCACCCTCTAGCTTCAGAGCTTCACCTCCTGTTCTAGAGTTCCTCTTTCTCTGAAACCTGCTTCCACCCAATGCCTTGTTTTGAATACCCTTGATGTGAATACATGTCCTTATCATCCATCTCTCTCCTTTCTTCTAGAGTGACAATGTTAGATCTATTCCTTATAATTTTTTATGATGCAAACTTTTTAAGCTGCTCTTATTTTCATTAGCTTGACCATTGTTTGACCTGTGGCAGCAGAATGATTAATGTGAAAGGCCCCAGAGAGAAACTATAGCTTAATTACTCAAGGCCAAGAAAGTCATAGTTTCTCTTGGAACCTTTCAGTGGGGGAGATGAATCAACGCAAAGAAAGTGCAAGTAGAAATGTGTTTTGCTGCATTGATCCATTCTCTGACCAAATGTTTCTTTAATTTGACGCAAATTGTTAGTCAGAAATGTTTACGCCACCTCAGAGCTGGCAATTTGTTTTGATTCAAATACAACGGTAACGCAGGGAGACGCAGAGTATAGTACATAAAGTATCATTATAATCTGTGTGGCACATAACTCCTCAATAACTCCTCCTTGGGTCACTTCCCAAATCACAAAGTGACACAAATGGCACAAAACTTGGGGAAAAGACCTTCATTGACACAGAGAAGCAATATTAAAATTGTAATTTTTTATTTACATAAAATATTTTACCAGGAAGTAATACATTGAGAGTTACCTCTCGTTTTCAAGTACAGTATGTCCTGGGCATAGAGTTATGATGGCAAATACATGGTTACAAATACATAGTTACTGTACATTAAGTGAGCAAGGTTATACATTATATACAAGATATTATTTTATTTATTTATAAAATGTTTTACCATGAAGTAATACATTGAAATTTACCTCTCGTTTTCAAGTATGTCCTGGGCATAGAGTTATAATGACAACAAATTAGACTGTAAGCTCCTCGGAGCAGGGACTCCTCTTCCTTAATGTTACTTTTATGTCTGAAGCACTTATTCCCATGATCTGTTATTTATGTTATCTGTTATTTATTTGATTACCACGTATACTACTACTGTGAAGCGCTATGTACATTAATGACGCTATATAAATAAAGACATACAATACAAATAATACAGCTCAACCCTGTTATAGCGTGGTCCTCGGGGGCCACCCGATCCGACCGCGCTAGAACCGGGGTTGCGCTAATTTAAAAAACAAACCCCCCACTCATCCTGACACCCACCCTCCTCCTGATGCCAGCTCCGCTCCGATCTAAGCAGCCGACACCAAAGATAAGGAGGGGGAGTGGGAGGTGTGGTATGAGTGTGGTGTGCAGTGTAGTGTGCTGTGAGTGCTGTGAGAGTGTGCTCTGAGTGCTGTGAGTGCTGTGAGTGCTGTGTGCTGTGAGAGTGTGCTGTGTGTGCTGTGAGTGCTGTGAGTGCTGTGTGCTGTGAGTGCTGTGTGCTGTGAGTGCTGGTAGTGTGTGCCATGAGAGTGTGTGCTGTGGAGTGTGTGCAGTGTGTAGTGTGTGCAGTGTGCAGTGAGAGTGTGTGCAGTGAGTGCTGGGAGTGTGTGCAGTGTGCAGTGAGTGTGTGCAGTGTGCAGTGAGAGTGTGTGCAGTGTGCAGTGAGAGTGTGTGCAGTAAGTGCTGGGAGTGTGTGCAGTGTGCAGTGTGCAGTGTGCAGTGTGCAGTGTGCAGTGAGGTGTGTGCAGTGAGAGTGTGTGCAGTGAAAGTGTGTGCAGTGTGCAGTGTGCAGTGTGCAGTGTGTAAATAAAATGTTTAAAAAAATGTTAAAATGTTTTTTTTTTTGTTTTTAAATGGGAGCCACGTGAAAACCGCGTTATATGCGGATTCGCGTTATAACGGGTCGCGCTATAACGGGGTTAAGCTGTACATGGTTACAAATACATAGTTACATAAGTGAACAGGGTATACATTATATACAAGACATTGCATGCACAGTTAAAGATAATATATATATATTATAGGCGTATGTAACAGTTACAGACCAGATTAAAATGTGAGACTGCTTTGGTTTGACGCAATTTACAGACATTTTGCTCCAAAGTTGCTAAAGGCACAATTAAAAGTCATATATTAATCATAGATTTTTAAAGCACTACTGTACGTCCTTCTCATGGAAAAACAAGAGCGCTGACACATCGGACAATGCAAAACACTTCTTAACAAGTGGCTTGTAGCAACTTTCATAACTTTCATAATTGGAGATGTGTAAAACACTTAAAAAGCAGTTGTTTTTAATTTGGAGAAATCTAATACATTTTTGAGATAAAGCTTTTTAAAGCTATATTTGTACTCATCATATGAATTGGTATAATTGGTATAGTGAGGTAGGGAAATTAATGCCTTAATGGGTGCTCCAATAACTGACAATGCAACTGTGGTAATGTAGAAATATAAACAGATCAATCCCACTTGAGAGGATATTCAGATGTAGAACAGTCCTTATAGCACAGTCTCCAATGCATAAGTCCAAGAGCCCAGTGTGGTTTGGTGTGCATACTCAATATAAGATCACCTAAATGCTGCCCGGACCTCATATATCAGGGAAGGATAACAGCTGACCTTAACCATCTGGATGTAGAGTCCGCATCATGGTAATCCCTGATGAGGTAGAGTCCGTCCAGTCCCGTGGCTCCGCGGTGTGCAGGTAACATTTATGCACACCACACTGGCTAAGGAAAAACGACAAACTGCTTGGATACTCACAATCAAACAAGGAAGGAGAGGTTCTGTTTTCGTGTATGTTTCAATCCGGAAGAAAGAGTAAATGCAGGGAAAAAGGAGTGAGCACTGCAATCTTGAAAATTAGGCTGGAGGCAGGTAAAAATTTAATTCATTTATTAGGAATAATAGCCGTGACCGGGACATTTCAAAGCATAGGAGATACCGGAAATCCCAAAAAGGTGCCTCTATCTCGGGAAGCAGGGGGTCCCCACACCTGAAACCAACGCTGTTCAGCTCTGGAGACCCCCTGCACATCTACACTATGAAAGAAATGTATATTAAAAAACATAATTTGCGGGCGAGATTTTCGCTGTGAGAGGCGGCTCTCTCAGAGCAGCTGTCTCTGCAGCAGAAATGTATCGCTGGGTTAGGCCTTTTCAGAGGGTTGATGCTATCGCTGGCAGCAAATCGCTCATTTTGGGAATTTTGCTATGAACGGTAATGAAGGCTTACTGAATATCGTGATAGCAACGCTCAAAAAAACAGCAATTTAAATGCCGTGGAGATAATTTTTATCAACCTTTACTGCATGGGGCCCTATGTATTTGTAACCCTGTATCTGTCATCATAACGCTGTGTCCAGGGCATACTTGAAAATGAGAAGTTACTCTCAATATATTACTTCCTGGTAAAACATTTTATAAATAAAAAATAAACTAAGTGACTAAAACTCTTAAAAACTTATTTTTTAAAGAAATCCCCAGATAATGTAAATATCCCTTTTTTTTTTAACTTATGAATTTCCTAAACTTGATAAGAAGCATCAATTGTTCTTTTGTAGTCAAATGGTACAGAGAATATTTGTGTGAGAAAGCCACTATGGAAATAATTACACATGTAGCAGGAGTTATTGCATCGCATTGTAGCTCCACCCATTTATTTCCATGCGGCGAATTACTTTACAATGGCATCTGCGCCCGCTGGTGTGATGTGTGTGTAACGGTGTTTGCCCGGGCCAATCTCATATTGCCACCCCCCCTATGTGTACTATTACCCCTGTTACATGGCATGGTGCACCTGCGTGTGTGGTGCACCTGCTGGCTTACAGGACCCCTGAGTCTCTGTTTGATGGTATTATGGGGAATGACATCACGACTGGCTTATGAGGTAATGCTGAGTTATACTCACTCATGGTACAGCGCCTCCATCTCTTCCAGACCCCCAGGTTAGTAGGAAGGAGTCTCTGAAAGAGAACCTCTATGTGCACCTTCTTCCCAAGTGACTCCACACACAGGACAGAAGCATTCTTTCTCTTTGACATCCTTTATTGACAGCAGACATGGGCAGCCGCCCATCATAGTGGCTGGTCGTCTACCCACTCATCTCAGGTTGCCAACCCAAAGGAAGTCCCTGACCTTACACTCCCAGTCAAGGGCACTGAAAGCAGGTCTAGCTCTTCCCTTACTCCCTAATGAAGTAAGAGGTATAGTCTTCCACACCGCTCCCTAATGGGAGGGCCACAAACACTGCCAGAGCCCTGACTGGTTGTGGACAGACTCACCTCACTCAGATTGTGAGGCACACACACACTAAATTGAGGAAGTACTGCATATTATATAGATTCAGTAGGCACCACCCCTGTGTCACTGTAAGTGGACACAGAGCCTGATGTCACTTCCTTCACTAATAATACACAGCACATGAGGTGAGGGCTGTAGGCGGACGCTCACAGAGGTATACAAGGGAGACTGCTTATGGTGAAATTAAATAAGGCTTTTATTGCGCCTGTTTTCTTAATATCAGGAAACCATCCAAACAAGGGGTAAACAAAGCTTCTATTCACTTGGGAGTATTTCTAATGAAATACTATGCAGTCCACACCTCCCTATAGATAAGCATGTCTCCCAGCCCCAAACATATATCATGAAATGAGCAGATATAAAAAGTCTTATAAATGAAAGTCTTATCTGTTCCTTGTGGTTTGGAGGGAAAATCTTCTCTGTTCATGGTTGCTACCTTTTCTTCAGGGTTTGTCAGCATTCAGGTTTAGAAGTTTCCCCTGTGTCTTGCAAGCAGCCTCTTCTGGTAGACTCCAGACGCCTGTCCCCATGTCAGTCTCACAAGTTGTGAGAGTAAGGGACAATCTTCCTTCCTGTCTCAAAAGACAGGCTTTTCTAAGCAATCTAATCAGGCAGGTGGTGTTTGTTAATTGACTACCAGCAGTTAACCACCACACTGCTGGATTAGAGGCACATTACCTGAACAGGGATAACTCCCCTATTACAAGGGCAAACCCCATGATAAACCTGCCCTTTAACAGGGAATATTGCACAGGAGGAGAAAGACATGTAACCCCAAAATTACACAGGGCTACATGTGTGTCTCACTGCAACGTGCCAGAACAAGTATTAACAGCTGCTACATCTGTATAAATCATGATTTGGTGATAGCTTAGTAGAGGTCACGGTTCTAAGGTGAGGGCAGGAGAGAAGCAGAGCAGTCCAAAGGCAAGGCAGCGATCAAACACAGGCAAAACTGCAGACAGGAAACACAGCAGGAGCCATGGTACATTGTACTTTGCACAGACAAGGACTGAGTAAGAATTTTAAAGGGAACAGCCAGGTACAATCTATTGCCCTTTCAATCTGACTCTGGCTTTCTGAATAGGTGGCCATCTTAGTTAGGTCAGGAGGCATCCATGTTGGAAACCCGAATCCTCACACATTCTAATTAAAGGTAGACCGTTTCACTGGTGTTTTGGTTTTCCCAAAACCTAATTGGTTTGGGCTTTGTAAATTTTTTTGGAAAATATTCAAAATAAGCAGCACCTGTTTAAGAAATTTGAGCAAACATTTTGAAACTGAACTTTTTTTTACAAATTTTTGCTGTTAAAAAAAGAAGCGAATATGAGGATGCCTTTTTCTGGTTTTGGCTGGAATTTCTCTCAGATTCGAAATTTTCAAGTTTGTGAAGTTCAGATTTTAAAAAAAGCGCACTTGACGTTCCTCAGTTTTAATGCTTTCTATAATGTATCTGACTCTGCTGTCTTGGCACTTACAGTACTCAACAATAAATCTTTCCTAACCATCAGGACCAGCAAACTGCTTCCTCTACCCTATAAACAACAACAAAAATGAGTCACATGCAAATGCTTCTCAGTTGGCTTTTCTCTTCCTGGCTTTTTAGTTTGCTCTTGTCCCCTCTTTTTGCCTGAATAGAGTGCAGACATTGCTCAGCCTTTTATTAAATGTATTTGCCGATCTCTGGTCTCGGGTGTGCTGAGCTCAAGCGGGTGTCTGCCTGAGTCAACCGTTAGCCAAACCGTGGGTGGGACTGCAACATTTCTGTATTCCACCACAGATGGTCATGTTATTAGGTGATTTTTTTCTTAATTTGGTAACTCCTAAATCATCCACAATCACTACAGAGCAGATAGTTAACACATCTCCAGATATAATATCGTTCAGTCCTTGTACAGTATGTAAGACGTACATTTTGAGAACTGTTGCCACACTGGACCACTAATTGAGCCAGTGTGGATATCCTAAAAACCTGTCCTGTTAGTGGCCATTGAGGACTTGAGTTGGCCACCCCTGCTTTAGATTGTAAGAAAAAGGTAAGCATATTTTTAAAATGTATTTATCTACTGTACTTTAAATGTTTACTCCAGTTGTGTTATTATTTTTATGTAGATTACATTTGGCATTACCAGCTTCTCAAGACTTAATGGTCTGAGTGTTGAGAAAGGTATTGTATGGGACCAAAATATTGCCATTCAATAATAAATATTGTTCACCTTTTTGCTGCTAGAGGGGCATATTGCATAGCATCAATGCATGCTGGTCCTTCTGGTAGTGAAAGGGTTAAGCTGATGTTTTAAGTGCCTGTGTTTATCAATTAGCAATTGGACTACAAATTGTTTCATTTCAGTGTAACCAACAAGTTCTTCATCTCTATGTGCATCATGGTTGCTTACGGTATATTGGTTTTACACCGAGCATGGTAACATGTGAAACCTTATTACACATTAATGGATGTTGCACTTGAATTGTTTTATGGAGGAAGGATCTGTGTAAGACATGCATTTGGGTATAGTAAAAATGTCTCATGTGCAGAGTTCACACAATAGAGTATGCTCAGCTGCATGTGAAACATAATGAGCGTTTGGTTAGTACATTGTGCATTGGCAACATTTCTCATTAAGTGACATTACATTTGAGCCTTTCTTGCAGTCCTTCATTGTGCCCCCTTATTCTTCCCCTCAATGCTACCCTTGAGATAAAAATAAAGTATAGATAAGAGCTTGTAATGCCAATCTTAGGCCTATTTTGCCGCATTCCGCTTACAAACACGAGCCCCCGGCCTTTTCTAGCATTGCTAGTAATGTGTCCCCACACATACCTCCCTGCCCCAGCCACCGTATAGTCATCCTTTCGTGTGGTAGATGTAACTAGATCGTACAGTCTGTCTTGCTCCTTCTTGGTGACTCAGTGCACAAACAAGGGGCTCACGAGTCACACCTCCTGATGGCTGTGTCTGATTTGTTGCAATGATATGAAATGTGTTTGTACCGGTGAAGTCATACGGGTGTGGTTATTTTGAACCCAAATGTTCTCCATCTTGCCCGGTCCTTACATATAACATGTTCTGAGAATCGGGAGCAGGCTCCGCCCCGTTCAAGCTCCAGTTGCCTGATTGGCTCCTGCCTGGTACCTGCCTGCTGTGCAGCCCGGAGCCTGATTGGCTTAACCTGCTATTTAGGCTCAGCCCTTCCAGACAGTTGGCTGAGCATAAACCTTTGTGTAGTGTGCTGGGCAGAAGCACTCTGCCTTGCCTTTGTCTTGCCTCATTTACCATTGACTTCGCAGCTATCTCCTATCCTCGACCCCTGCTTACTCGCGACTACTCAACTCTCTCCAACCTCTACAACCCATACCTCTCTACCCCTCGATCTCGGCTTGCCTACGACTATCCTGCCTTCTCCAACCCAATCCGGAAACCCACATTCGGTCACAGCTACAGGTCGGTGTTTGTATATCCCCACCTCGGCCTCACGGTTTGTGGTGAGCATCTGTTACACATTTACAGTAGCACTCAGATTCACACCTGCCCTGTTTTTTCTATCATCCTCTGAGTGCCCTCTCTCAGTTGGTGTTGTTGTGGCCCCTATCTTGAATAGATGAGCGCCAAAGCTTTTTCGGTCCATGTCACATTCCAGCAAGCAAAGCTTCAATATGCTTTGAAACTGATATTTTGACAGCGGTGTCACGTCCCTGTGTACCAATAACGCCACGCCCAAGCCTGGTCTTTGCTTAACATATAGCGTTGCTATCTTGACTGGACATACAGTAAATCATTGCTCCCCTGTCTCCAGAGGTGTACCCATGTTCCCTTGCCTGCATGCTCTGTTTTTGACCAAGGTATCTTGCCAACTGCACTTTCCTTCCCCATAATTACATTTTTACTTAGGAAGCCTGTGTTGCTTTCCCTTTTGATGCGGCCACTGTCTCCCCTATCCTAAAAGTGCCACTTTTATTCTTCTGGTGGCTCTTATCAGATACCCCAATCTTTCCTTTGTCACTGGTTCCCTGCTTTATACCTGTTTTGTTTTTCCTTTGCCCCAAAATATCAGCATTCTCTTGATTATGAAACTTTTGCCAAAATCACCCCCCTTGTGCAGTTTGTAAAAAAAAAAAAAAAAAATGTAATGCCCACTAGTGTTAGTCCTATCCTGGGGACAAAAAAAAGATGGCGGAGTACAGTGGTAAAATAATTATAAGGGCTGGAAGCAAACAATATGAAATGGTATATAATGAGCAAAAAGCTTAAGCGAAGGTAAGAAAACCTCTGACGCGTTTCATGCCCTGCCTGCGCCTTATTCCTATCCCAAAGCACGTTACCGCAGCTTCCTTCTGAGCCGGAAGAAAATGCACCAATTTTTCTGTGTATCCCTCCTTACTCTTTGTGACATTTGCCCCTGTTAAAACCTGCCATTTTTGACATGTGACCGACCTTCCATGTGCAGGGTGCTAACAACTTCTGAACAATCTCCATTAGTCATCATGCCCGATCTGCTAAAAATGAGTAGGACATGTCAAACCTGTTATGTGCTTCTGACGCCGCCTATCTGAAACTGTCCCATTTCAAACACGATGGCTATGATGTTAAGCTTTACTTGAACATGCTTCACTTTAAAATTTATGTTGTGGTTCATGCATAGCAGTACTAGTCTCTGAAGTAGTCTAATTACTGTGGGAGATGTTGCCGTTTAATCTGTTTAGTCACTTCATAAAGAACTGATTGAAGTTCGAAACGTTGTGTGTGCCACTAAGACAATAAATTCATTTTGCAAATCCGAAGTGCCCTGCATCCTCTCTATACGTACATTTATCCTGAGAATACATCACACAGGTTTTTTCCTGAACCACGGAGTACCGGTACTTTAAACGCAAGTATATTGCTAACATTATAGCATTTAAGGTGTGCAAGACTAAAACCTCTGACCGTGGTTCATGCATAGCAATACTAGTCTCTGAAGAAGTCTAATTACTGTGGGAGATGTTGCCATTTAAACTGTTTACTGCTCATACTACCCCTAAATTGTCCAGAAGATGATGTGTTTATTAGCTAGTTTATGATCCCATAACTCCAATGTCTCTATAAATAGGAACAGTTCCAGGGAGACAAGTTTTTTTGTTAAGTCTCTCTCATGCTATTACTATGGTCATGCCCCTGCACACAACTCCCTGTTAAAATATACCCTAAATCTGGGTGCCCTGGCCGCATATGTAAACAGCTGCAACTCACTTCCGGTTCCCACCATTGCAAGCCGTGGACACCCCCACCTTGATCGCTGGAAGATGGTGGGCCTCTGGTGCAACGTGTGGCAGGATCCTCTCTGGCCAGGAACCTGTCCTTCAGGGCATAGGAAAGCAGGCCACTCTGTCTTGTTGCTGGAGCCAGGGGAGAAGATGCTGGTAGGTGAGACTGCCTGTGTTCAGGTGTTGCCAGGGAAGCCGTTGGCTCAATTGCCAGGGGATACCCGGAAGTACCTCACATAGCTCGGGTGAGGGCATGCTGATGTGCCTACTGCTGCTTTGTCCAAGGTGAAGAAGCTCCATAGGCACTATAGATCGTTGTCAGTGGGCTGAACCAGGGCTGTAGTGTAGGACTTCCTGGTGACCAGGCATTTGTTGCGGGACTCCGAAGGTGAGCGTGTACACCTATGCAGCTTCACTTACTGCCTGGTGCCATGCTCGCCTCCTCTTAAGCTCCTTAGATGCAGTCATTTGTCACACCTGGCTACATACAGGAATGCTTTGTTTACCACTCTGCACATAGCCAGGCCAAAGGACCAGAAGGTCCACCATTGTGCAGACCTCCTTTGAAGTCCCTGATGCTTTGACCTGGTGCAAGGCTGTCGCTGGCCCCAAGCCCTTATGCAGGTAATGTCTCCATTCTGGGTTCCTCTGCCTGTTCATTATGCCACCCACAGATGCAAAGGAATGCATGGCTTGGTTTATACCGTGGCAAGCAGAAGATTCCCAGAAGCAGTAACACACTGCATTCATCACATGGAAATGGTCAGAACCTGTTTTTCATTAGATTACACCCAATTATGTCCAGTACAGTATCCTGTGCATCAAGCACTATCAGACAAATCTTAAAAACCATTACAAAACAGGAAAATAGGGTGCACCAAGCCATCAGATCCTTTAAAAAAAGTAATATTGGGACAAAGTGTTATCATGAATGAGATTAGATAAAGATCCTCATTATAAACCCTGCAATGCATTTGCTCATCAAATGGAAATAGTAAAAGTTAAGAAAATATTTTAAAACAAACGCAGGTCTAGGAGATCTGAAAGGTTATTAATGAAACGACTCATTGCTTTCACCCCTGCCTCTAATGCCTTGATGCCTCTTGTCCCCTCTTCCACACCTTAGGCTAAGGCCCCGCTGCCTCAGACCACACGCCCGCACTGCAGACAGGCGGCGCGTGGAGAGGCACCTGGGGCTTTTCCGGTCCAAAGGCACCATTTCTGCGAGCGGGGGGGGCATGGCCAATACGGGTGGGGGAGCGCGGTCATGACGTGAGGGGGCGGGACCGCCCGTCAGCTGTTCAGCCCCTCAACTCCTCAGCCGTTCAGCCCCTCAGCCCCATAACCGCTGAGCCCCTCAAATCCTCAGCCCCTCAACTCCTCACACACAGAAACGCACTCACGCACTCAGGCACACACACAGACAGGCACTCAGGCACACACATACACACACACAGATAGGCACTCACAAATACACACGGGGGGTGGGTGGGGCAGGGGTGAATCGGAGCAGGGGGGGAACCACAAGGGGGACATCCCCCCCCCAAGAGGAGAGAGTCTGTGGGAGGGAGCAGGGGGGACTTCCTTGGTGCTGCAGAGTTTATTTAAAATCACTGCTTTCCCTCAAAACTCTCCTCCCAGCTCTCCGAAGCCTCCCCTCCTCATTGGCTCACAGCCACACCACGTGACGCGTCACCGCTTGGGATTACAATTCTCTTGAATTGACGCGTCACAGAGTGTAGTGAGCTGTGCAGCCAGGGGGGACTGGGACCGGCTCGGGAGGATTCCCCTGCTGGTGGGGAACGCTCGTGCGGCCGCCCGCGCCGCCGGGCGCAGCGGGTCCCAGCCCTTACTCTCTCCTCCATCATGCCCTGCACTCCCTGACTTATTGTGTCTGCACTTCAGTGTGCACACTATACTACCTCCTCTCTCCTATTTATCTCATCTGTCTCCTCCTCTCCGTGTTGTTTCTTTGTTATTTTTAAACCATGTTTCAAAGTATATTGGAGTCTTCCTAAATCCAACCATTTGCCCATATCACGTCACCACAGTTCACCACTTTTTTTTATATATATAAACTCAATTGACCATAACCATCTTAGACCGTAAATAATTGTATTTGTCACCCAGCGAGCTGCCCCCGCGCTTTGTAGTTGTAAACTCTGCGGCTGGCTTTTAACCGTGTTTTTATTCTGAACTCAGAGCTGACTCCTTGGAACAGCAATCAATAGCAATGCGTAATATGTACTGTACATACTCAAATCTATTCTGAATGGCTTTGTTTTCCTTAAATACCCTTTTAGAGGAACGTGTATTTTCCTGCGGAAATGAGTTCTAGAAATGAGAAAGCGAGAGCACCGTGGCTGCCTTTAACAGGGGTTTGTAATTTACAGTGAGTTATGTTTCAATTACTGTACCTCTGTGTTATAACGTCTGGATGAGGGCAGGCATTGTGTCATGTCAGGGATATGAACAAAAGGAAGGGGAAAAAACACAGACGGTCCTATTACAGACTCGAGATAGAAGAGTTTTAATAAGACTGAAAGGAGGACAGAGGTCCAGCAATATGCATGAGGCCAGGACATTACTACACATTATTAGCTACTGTAAGTTAATGAAAAGAAGAATATTAACAAAACAACACCGGTGCTGGTGCTAATTTGTGGGTAACATTTACAGACGTTACATATTTCTTTATATTTATCAAGATAAGAGGGTCAGAGAACAGGTACGACTAAAGAAAAATCTATTTTATTTTTCCTTCCCAATGTGTTCCTTCTTGTTTAGAAAAAGACATAGGGTTTCATACTGTCCTTTTCCATTTCTTTGTCTCGCGCTTGCTTTTCCGTGACACAAATAGCCCTCATCACTCAGACTGTGCTCAGCTAGGCTGCTCGGTAATTCAAACCTTTTATTCAGGTTATCATTATGTACTAAAGAGGAAAATATGTATTTGCTAAATTACCTCCTTGTGAATATTTTCTGTGCACTCATAGGAGAGGGCAAGTTTCTGGGTGACAAACTGCATAGGCAATGCAGTCTGCATCATTTTCTCTGGCAATAAGTACTCAGAAAATAATGAGGAACAAAGTTTTATCAGACGCAGATAGAATCTAATAAATACGGGAAAACTGAAGAAGTATCCTAAATAAATAAAAATAACCAGTGTAAACATTAGATTTCTTTGCTTTTATGTTACAAAGATTAGTGCGTTTCTAATCTAGTAAATACTATATCTTATCTTACAGGAACAAAGAGCAGAATGCAAACACAAGGAACGGATGGGAGAAAGGGAAGAGGTCAAGAGATATCATTGAATAATTTAGGATCTCATTTCTAATTCTCACCCTTCTCTTTTCTATTTTAAATTCATCGTACAACTCCCTAGCAGGCGCCTAGTATTTTTTTTTTTGTTTAAGCTAAAATATAAGATCTTTTTGATGACATGAAAGGAAAATGAAGATATTGGAAATGCAGAAGTCGAAGTGCAGGGTCACACAAACTGATAAAGAGGTTAGGTTGATCAATAAAATTGAGGCGCAGTACAAATACTTGTGTATTTGATTGACATGCAGATGATGTCTGCAGCAGAATAAATTGACATACTGTACTATATTGTACCAACTGTTACAAATGTGAAGACTATAAAGATTTTTCTATGAGTCTTGCCTACAGTTTCATTTTTTTCTTTTCAGTATTTTACAAAAGTTGCTACATTCCTCCTAAATGTGCCACTCTGGCCAGTGAGGTTAAGATATGTATTATATAGAAACATCTGAGATATGCAATACATAAAAACTAAGAACAATTGGCAGTATGAAATTAACAGCAAGTGTATGTAGCCCATCTACTCCTACCCCTAAGTGAGATTGGGGTGGGTAGGCCTCCTCCTGGCTACTCTATGTGGTGATGTGTACCTGTTGACAACAGGAGGGCTGAGTGCTCCACGATGGTGTGGGGAGAAGCAGGACAGGAGCGACAGGTTTTAGATTAGTTCTCCATAGGTGCAGCGCCTCCAGCCAGCAGGGATCCTCTGCGTTTGATATGGGGATGAGCCCCTACTGACATTCCTCCATACAGCAGAGACAGTCACAAACAGCATTGTCTTTTCTTGTTTTTATTGCAGGCAGGTATAATAGATTACAGACATGTATTTCTTGGCTTTCTCATATGAAGACAGGCAGTGCCCTGAGCAAGGCCCTAAACCCCTCTCAGACCTGCTGTACCCCTCCTCCATCTCCTAGGGAGGTAGAGGGCTTGGATGGTGTTCACTCCTCAGAGGAGGAGGTAGAATCTTCCAGGGCCCTGCTAATTTAGGAGAATGCCTTTTTATAACCTGAGAGCTGTTGATTGTAACCCTGCCCCATAGATGAACCAACCAGTATCCCTCTCTCAGGTTGACATTCTCTTACAGTTGCTAGACCCGCCCTTGGATGCTGATGACATCACCCAAGGCTGCAACACACACACCGGGCCTAAAGAAGGAATTAACCTTTCCACTGCCTGCACCTAACAGGACTGACACTGGGAAGGCCCAGGAAAAAGAAGTAGCTGCCGGGAGGCTAGGCTATATGTAGATTAAGAAACAATAGGAGACAGGCTGTACAAGACTGTATTTACACAAGCTAGACAGGCAGAGGAGAATGATGGATGAAAAAAAATCACCAACTTGATAGAAGTCTCCATGAGGAAGAGGAGGGGAGAAGCAAGTATGGTGGGGTTCATTGGAAGAGAATTGTGGGGCATATATGGCAGAAAGACAGACTGTATAGTGAATAAAGGCTGTAGGAGACCTTTGAAGGCAGTTTTGTGGTGTAAGATCTCTTTCAATGGTAATAATAATAATAATAATAATAATAATAATTATAGCATGCTCTTGTATAGCGCTCCTAGCGCCTCATTCAGAAAGCCTCGATAAGGCCCTTATCGAGCACTTATCGACCAAAATGGCTACTCGGTTTCAGTAAGCCTCGATAAGTGCTCGATAACGGCCTGTATCGACGCAAAAATTTATGATCCCAAGAAAATCGCCAATTGAGCGGCGATCAGCCGCTTATCGACCATTTTCGGAAGGATCATAAACTCGCGGATTCAGATACCCGTGAGTCAGCTGTCGCGGCCTATCACAGCCCTAAAAGGCGATCTTCTAACCAAATCCAATTCACCTCAAAATTTAGGTAAATTGGTGGGGAGATGCCTCGATGAGCTGCGATGTGTCGGGACTTAGAAAAAATCCTGCCTCGGATTGATGCCGGGGGTCTCCGGAGCTGATAGCCATTAATAGCAGCTACGGAGCCCCCCGGCATGCATCCCATGCAGGAAAAATGCATTTACAGCAACTTCATTACCTTAGTGGCTATCCGCTAAGGCAATGAAGGGGTTAAACACCCGTGCCAGGCTTACTGTGGCTAGCGAGGGTGGGTGAATGGGGAATTTGGCCCTTAGTGGCTGTTTAGGCCTTGCAGGGGGGTTGCGGGGGGGACTTAACCCCTTCATTACCTTAGAGGTTAATACCGCTAAGGTAATAAAGGGGTTAACCCAACTGCTACCCACCCGCAAGGTCTAGACACCCATCCTTAGGGATAACACCCCCTTCACCCATCCGTGAAGCCTAAGCACCCACCCCGGACTGACTATACCCACCCTGTACCCATTGAGTAGTATAGTGGTACATCATACCCATATAATAGTAATATGGGCATGATAAGCCTCTATAACACTCAATGGGCACCTTAATTACAATACATTAATACAAAAGACACACAATAATTAAACATAACTAAACTCCAAAAAACCACACTTCACTAAATAAAAACAGTAGCCAGCTAATCCAATCAATACAAGCAATAACAACATCAACAATGAATTAATTAAACCATTAACCAATCAAACCAATTAATTCCTAAACCAACTCAAAATGAATAGTAACACTAACCAATCAAAACAATTAATTACTACAACATTAATTAATTTAAACAGTAAAATAGAAAGAAAGAAATTCTAACAAAATCTGAAATAACCATAAAACGCATTAGCTAACATAATACAACATTAACTACAAACGAACACCAATCGCAAACATTTTATTACCATTAAGCATGAAAAAACAAACAATCACATCCACATACTGTAATAAACTGAAATGAAAAAAAACAACAGCAAGCCAGAAATGCCCCCCAAATATTGTCATAATAATGTTTAATCTGTACCCTAAAGTGGTACAGATTAATATATTATCAGTCAATGTGCCTCCCCCAAAAATCAAAAAACACATCCAATGAATAAACCTGTAAAAAGAGACATTTACAAACATTCAATATATTACTTACCATTAGAAGCGATGGCCCTCAGACTCCCGGGGTAACAGGAAGCTCACGTACCTTGAAGCCCTCCAATAGCATCCGACGCCATCCGCCATGAAGATCTGGATCAGGTACTCCAATCTTCTTTTTTCTTTCTTTAATCACCTTCTTCTATCTTCATGTCACCATTTCTTGATCTTTTTATCTTCTATCTTCATCTATCAATCCAAAAAGCCCCATGGTAAATCCCAACCGATGTTGTCTCGTCGTCTTCTTGGGCTCAAATGAGGCGTCACGGCCTTAAATAGGGCTTGTGATGTCACATTTAGCATCCAAATGGTTAACAACCACCTAATTGGCTGTTAAAACCATGTTCCGACTTTAATTTTTTTTTTACATGACGTCACTTAAAGGGAATGATGCCAGCCAATCAGAATGGCTGTGCTTCATTTGCCTTTAAGATGACGTCACGAAGCCGGCGTCACATGGTATTTCAGCCAATCAGATCGTGGGAACCAATTGGCTGAAATACCTTGTGACAACGGCCATCTTAGATTTAGTGACGTCATCTTAAAGGGAATGATGCCAGCCAATCAGAATGGCTTTGTTTTTAATTTGCCTTTAAGATGACGTCACTAAATCCAAATGGCCGGTGTCACAAGGTATTTCAGCCAATCAGAGTGTGGAATTGGTTCCCACAATCTGATTGGCTGAAATACTATGTGACGTCGGCTTCGTGACGTCATCTTAAAGGCAAATGAAGCACAGCCATTCTTATTGGCTTGCATCATTCCCTTTAAGTGACGTCATGTAAAAAAAAAATTAAAGTCGGAACATGGTTTTAACAGCCAATCAGGTGGCTGTTAACCATTTGGAGGCTATATGTGACGTCACAAGCCCTATTTAAGGCCGTGATGCCTCATTTGAGCCCAAGAAGACGACGAGACAACATCGGTTGGGATTTACCATGGGGCTTTTTGGATTGACAGATGAAGATAGAAGATAAACAAGATCAAGAAATGGTGACAGATGAAGATAGAAGAAGGTGGTTAAAGAAAGAAAAAAGAAGATTGGGGTACCTGATCCGGATCTTCATGACGGATGGCATCGGATGCTGTTGGAGGGCTTCAATGGTACGTGTGCTTCCTGTTACCCCGGGAGTCGGAGGGCCACCGCTTCTAATGGTAATATATTGAATGTTTGTAAATGTCTCTTTTTACAGGTTTTTTCACTGGATGTGTGTTTTTTGATTTTTGGGGGGAGGCACATTGACTGATAATATATTAATCTGTACCACTTTAGGGTACGGATTAATACATTATTATGACAATATTTGGGGGGCATTTCTGGCTTGGTATTTTTTCATTTCCGTTTATTATGTAGATGGGATTGTTTGTTTTTTCATGCTTAATGGTAATAAAATGTTTGCGATTGGTGTTCGTTTGTAGTTAATGTTGTATTATGCGTTTTATGGTTATTTCAGATATTGTTAGAATTTCTTTCTTTCTATTTTACTTTTTAAATTCATTAATGTTGTAGTAATTAATTGTTTTGATTGGTTAGTGTTACTATTCATTTTGAGTTGGTTTAGGAATTAATTGGTTTGATTGGTTAATGGTTTAATTAATTCATTGTTGATGTTGTTATTGCTTGTATTGATTGGATTAGCTGGCTACTGTTTTTGTTTAGTGAAGTGTGGTTTTTTGGAGTTTAGTTATGTTTTATTATTGTGTGTCTTGTGTATTAATGTATTGTAATTAGGGTGCCCATTGAGTGCTATAGAGGCTTATCATGCCCATATTATTATTATATGGGTATGATGTACCACTATACTACTCAATGGGTACAGGGAGGGTATAGTCAGTCAGGGGTGGATGCTTAGGCCTCCCGGGTTTGTATCGGGTCAGGGTGGGTTAACCCTTTAATGACTATATCGGTTAGTAACCGCTAAGGTGATTAAGGGGTAAGGGGCCATTAGAATGTCTTTATTATGTACTGTATACTGTATATGCTTTCTTGCTACGGAGGACAGAGGGACCTGCTGTTGTGGTAAGTATAACTGTGTTTATTTACTTTATTTTTGTATGCTAATGCAGTGTTTAATAATGGGCAAATAATCTATTATTCCATATCTGGATAATAGTTATTTTGCCCATTACTGTACTGTATGGGTTTGGGCGGAGGGGGGGCGTGTATTGATGTTTATTAAAATATTTATTAATATACATTTCTTTCATAGTGTAGATGTGCAGGGGGTCTCCGGAGCTGAACCGCGTTGATTTTATGTCCGGGGACCCCCTGCTTCCCGAGATACAGGCCCCTTTATGGGGTGCCGGTATCCCTCTGCATTGGAATGTTCCGCGTCACGTGACCGGGACATTTCATTGCATAGGAGATACCGGCACCCCATAAAGGTGCCTGTACCTCGGGAAGCAGTGGGTCCCTGGACCTGAAACCATCGCGGTTCAGCTCCGGAGACCCCCTGCACATATACACTATGAGAGAAATGTATATTTAAATAAATAATTTTCGGGCGACATTTCAGCTGGGAGAGGTGGTTCTCTCAGAGCCGCTCTCTCTGCAGCAGAAATGAATCGCCGGTTTAGGCCTTTTCAGAGGCTCGATGCTCTCGCTGGCAGCAACTCGCCCGTTTTTGGAATTTTGCTATCACAGGTAATCGAGCCTTTCTGAATACCGTGATAGCAACTGCCAAAAAAACGTAATTTTAAATGCCCTGGCGATAATTTTTATCAACCCTCTCTGAATGAGGCCCCTAGTTTTTTTACTTAGCGCTTTACAGAGACATTTTGGAGACACAGTCCCTGCCCTGTGGAGCTTACAATCTATGTTTTTGGTGCCTGAGGCACAGGGAGATAAAGTGACTTGCCCAAGGTCACAAGGAGCCGACAGCCAGGAATTGAGCCAGGCTCCCCGGCTACAAACTCAGTGCCAGTCAGTGTCTTTACTCCCTGAGCCGCTCCTGAGGATAAATGTGGATGTGATCCTCATTTTTTAGGCAAATTCCTGCACTGGAAGATTCTGGAAACACAATAGCACTTACCTAGGGCCCTGTTTCTCAATATTTGCAGAAATTATGTAAATGACCACAATCCTATGGCTATGAAAATTATGTGCCAGTTTTCTATCCACAAATTGGTCGTTATGCAAAACAGCATTGTGTTACTTTGATGGGTGTGCATTAAATTGTGGGTTTGAATTTGATTATATGAACATGACCAATAACCAGGGTCAAATCTGTGTTTGTAATTATGCAACTCGTGTAAAGAACCAAGGATCCCTCTTATCCAAGGTGCTAAAATTGAATCTGAATGTAAAGTGGGAAATATAGAGAGTGATATGCAATATTTTATTGTTTGGAATTATTTAACCTAATTTAATCAGTTTTGTGATTTATGTTTTTGATATCTTTGCCTGCGGCACTTTCAGCTGTAGAGAAGACAAGTGAATGGCTGACACTGCAAGTGCTGTGTACAGATGAGGTTTCAAAGATTAAGGATACAAAATCAAAACACGAGTGGTCTGATACCCCATGTCCTGAATAGACACAAAGGAGGTTATATATTAAAGTCTCCCAACTTCAAAACTAGAGCACACCTACTGCACCAGATGTATCAAAAAGGTCCCATAGGATACAGTGAGGTTTTGGTTTGTGAATTAGTTTCATAAATATAGTGCAATGCATTTGCTCGAATTTTGCTCCAGTTTTCTGCCGAGAGACTTTGATATACTGTATGTTCATTACATGGTGCACCGGTTGAGAAATTTAGACTGTAGAAGATGTGTGTGGCCATACTGTAATAAAGGAACATTATAAGATAATAACGTTCATCTAAATAGATTTGGTAATTACAAAAGTGTTTTTCAGCCTGTGTTCCACCAACCAAAACCCAGGTTCTGCAGGAGGTTGTCAGGGCTTTTACAATCAATACATTTTAAAGAGGTTAAAGCAGAAACGGGCGAAAGATTTTGGAGGATTTGGATTTGAATCAGATTGACCGATTTTCCTTTTGCCTGGATTTCAGCAGATCAGTCTCAAAAAGTGAAATCCGCATTTTTATTATATCGCTGTCAACCTGCACAGCGGATTAATAATTTAAGGAGAGTAGCAAAAAGATGCTGCGTCGAACCATCAAATTATTGAGAGGAGAGAGGGTAACTGTTTGAAAAAATCTTCTATTTATTGTTAAAAAAAAGACGGAGAACAGCCGGTCACACTGACATGTTTCGCTCCGTGCGCTTTCTCAAACACTTTGAAGCTTTTTGCTTCTCTCCTTGTTACATTATCTTTGCAGACCGGCACACCGGATGTACCCTGCAAGTGAAGAAAAATCCCTGGTTGCCAGAGAAATCAACGGATGGCAACCCAACATGTTTTGTGAGTATTTACACAATATTGTGGGCTGAGTTTTGTGTGTTATCACAGTTTTAGAGGAAACTACTTACACTAATCAATTAGGCCTGGCTGCTTTATACTCTCATTGACGTTTGAGCCAGGTAGGCGTTTCTCTCAATTCTACAACCAGTTCCCATAAGGATTTCTGATTTATGGACACTGCAAAGGGCACATACAAGTTAGTTCATAAATAAAGGGGCAGCTTCAAGCTGTACTATTTGTACTATTTGTACTATATACGGACACATCCTCCCTAAGTCTGCTGGTCAGAAAGCGTATCGCACAGCAGATGTTGATGCCAATTATAGACTATGGGGGCATAGTATATGGCACGGCACCCCAAACTCACCTCAGCATACAGTACTTGACACCCTCTACAATTCAATATGCCGCTTTGTTCTACAACACACATCACTGGAAATGCTCAAAGAACTAGATTGGTCATCACTTGAGTCTAGGCGCAAAGTTCATCTCTCCTGTCTTACCTTCAAATACTTTCTGGGCAATCTACCCATCTATCTGAACAAGCTCCTCACCCCTACCACATGCAGCACTTATCATCTGAGATCAGACTCCAAAAGACTATTCATGGTCCCAAAGTTCAACAAAGTATCCGGCCGCTCCTCCTTCTCTTACCGTGCACCCCAAAACTGGAACAGTCTGCCGGAGACTCTCACATCCACCACCAGTCTAAGTTCTTTCAAAACAGAAGCTGTCTCACATTTTAATCTGGTCTGTAACTGTTATATATGCCTATAATATATTTTATCTTTAACTGTGTATACAATGTCTTGTGTATAGCCCCCGTATCCCTCAGGGGATTTTCACATGCTGCGGCTTAGTCAATAGGGCGGCTGCATTTGCAATTAAGGCCTTTTCAGTGCAAGGGAGCCTGCGCTGGCAGTTCTGAATAGAGATAGTTACGAGAGGCTGCAGTTACATGTTGCTAGGCAACCAATGAAGCTGTGAGAGATGACAGTTTAGACAGTTTTTAAAAAGAGTATTAGTTGGAGCTGGGAGCTGGGTGAGTTAGGGTGTGTGTGCAGGGAGCAGTAGCCCCTGGCACAAGGCCTAGTTACCCCCAGAGGCCCCAGATAAGTTACCATTGCCCCAGTTTGTGGTTGCTTCAGGGACAGGCCCTACTTGAGGAGTTCTGCCCCTTTAGCTATTTGGTTAAGTTAGAAGCCACTCAGTAGTGCGCAGCCTGATTACTGGGTCTGGGCTCAGAGCCCCCAGAGTTATATAGAGACTATCTTCTCGGAGGCCCTGCCAAGCAGTGACTGCGGCCGGCCGGTTGCAGACGGATCCCCGTCAAAGTACAGACGGTGCGGAGCTGCGGGGATATTATCCACGCTGGAAGTCACCCCACGAGTAGGAGGACATCACGTCGGATCAGGCGGATCCACTTCAGTGTATAGCGGCACCGTGGCTGGAGCCCGGGCAGGTATCTATAAAGAGTGCACCAACATGTCCAGGGATAGCGCTATCTCCAACACATGTGGGTGGGGTTTGGACATAAGGTGCTTTGGGGAATACCTATGTTGATGTGTGCACCCAGTGCACGTCCATGTGTGTGTGTATACACATTTTTCTGTGTGGTACAGGTACCGGAGTTATTATTAGTAGTTACAATAGTAAACAGTTATTAGCATACACTGTGTGCGTGTTTTATTATTGTGGTTCCTGTAGGAGGACCATCCCACTCAGGTGGGAACCCTTACAAGTGGAGGCGCTGTGTTCGATGACGGATCAGGTAACCCCAGGCTCCCAGTGGCGGAGGTTCAGGCCTTCTGTGAGCCTATCAGGTGATGCACCACACCCGGTAACACAAGTGTAGATTTCCCCACATGGTCCCTATCTGCGATGGGGGGGGCAAAAGGTGTTAGATGTATATAATGCACTGTTTACACACATTGTAACTATGTGTTTGTAACAATGTAATTGTCATTATAACTCTGTGCCCAGGACATACTTGAAAACGAGAGGTAGCACCCAATGGATTAGTTCCGGGTAAAACATTATTTAAATAAATAAATAATTTGTTGCAGGGTTTATCTGTGGGTTGGTTCGGCTGTTGCTACTATAGTATTATAGTTTAGCAATTAATAGATTATTTACTTAATAAATGTTTTTGCAAAACCATTAACAACTAGGGTACACCTCAACACTGACATGTGGAGCAGTGGTCATGGGGGCGGTGACTACCTGACTATTACCGTTCATTGGGTGTGTTTTAGTATTATCAAACCACAAAAAGTGGTGAAAAAAAACAACAATCAATGTCCACAGAAGCAAGACGTTACGTAGACATGTCACTTTACGTATGCAGAGGTTTGAAGAAAAGGCACACACAGCTTCTGATGTGTGAGCAAAATGACATAGTGTGATAGAGTGGAGGCTAACGCCGAGGGAACTTCAAGTTTGGTTTGTGGAGGGGGATAACAGTTCCAACTTGGTTGCAGCACTGAAACAAGGCAACATGACACACATTTCTTGTTTTGCAGAAGGACTCAATTTAATAGTCACATTTCCTACCTCAGTGTAGGAATGTCCTTTGCCAGAAAAATATGTGCTCACTTTAGCCAATCGAACACAGCCCTCAATGCCCTGTCTAGGCTTTAGGAGCAAGGCAACCTGCCTTGTCACCAGCTAAATAAGTATATATATATATATATATATATATATATATGTATGTATGTATGTATGTATGTATGTATGTATGTATGTATGTATGTATGTATATATATATATATATATATATATATATATATATATATATATATATATATACATGTAGAGGTATCAGTTATCAGTACCGTGTTAGCCGAGCTTCAATAATCAAAAAATAAATAGATGATACCGTTCTGTGGCTAACAAAATGCTTTTATTTGTGCGAGCTTTCGAGATACACTGATCTCTTCTTTGCCGGAAGAAGAGATCAGTGTATCTCGAAAGCTCGCACAAATAAAAGAATTTCGTAAGACACAGAACGGTATCATCTATTTATTTTTTGATTATATATATATATATATATATATATATATATATATATATATATATATATATATATATATATAGTTATTATAATACAAAAGATAAAACAAATCTCTTTTTATCAAAATTGTAATTCCTTTTCTATCTAGAACATGTATTTTTCTTCTAACTTTATACTTCCTAATTTCATATTTGAGAAAGTTCTTGTACAAACATATCAGAAGAATAAATCAAATAAGCAGCTTGATAAGGAAGTTTTTTTTGACAGTTAGTACTAGTGTCACAGACACCCTGCACACGCACACCCTACCCTTCTGGTGTCCCAGCTCCGACTGCTGTGGCTGCAAACGCGCAAAATGTATCTATTCTCACCGCAGAAGATTGCTGCAGCCCAATTGGCTGTTACCTGCATCTGACTAGTCACCGCAGTGTCTTTTGGGGGCTCTAGTTTCGCATTCAGGCTCTTAATGTAATGGCCACCGCTGAATCACATTGGGTCACGCATGCGCAAATCGTACTGCGTATGCGCGAGCACATACAACATGGCAGCGCCCTGCAAAGAGAGCTGCCGGCGACTTGGTCACCTCCCTACTTGCTGCGTGCCACCCGCAACCCTCCCTGCAGTATCTCCATATCTGTATCTGCCAATTGCAGCCGCAGCGGAAGGTGAGGGGATGAAGGGGGACCCAAGGGGGACCGGACCAAATTCCCCCCTCCCCCTGTGAAAACCCAATATCCTTGCTTGGGAACATTGTAACACAACCATAACCATGCAAAGAGCTAAATAATTGTAGCCAGGTCACTTGATGGTTACTATTCTGCTCTTGGGCTGGCAGTGAACTCTGGTACAATCAGGTTGGCTGCAGTTGGTATGGGGTTTCCCCCTCCCATTTGGTACAGCACTTGAGTGACAGCAGGGGGTGGTACATCCTGTTATAGCTGGAACATTGGGGTGCCCACCTCCTGGCTGTACTTAAGGGCAGAACTGCCCTAAAGTTAGTGATTGTCCTTCCCCTCTGAGGAAGGCAGGTCAAACAACTGGGAGCCTGAGATTAGGGCCTTCCCATGTGCTCTTCCCTCCAGGGGAGAGTGAGTGTGGACCATACCACTGCCTCTGCTAGGGATGTGGGAAAGAGCTAGGACGGCTGTGGGTGCCCTTGGCCTATAGTGACGGTCCAGGGACCATCATTCAGTGAGAGCTGAGAGTACTGCATCGGGCAGAAGCCTGCCGCTGTAACTGTGTTGTACAGAGTGAAGAGACCATTCCTGTTGTTATATACCACCTGCCTGGTGGGGACCTTACTGGGGGACGAGGTAATAAGTTCTACCGTGGAAGATCACCTTCAGTTCCTGGAGTCTACGGCAGATGGAGAAGCTGTACTGCTAAAGAGATATGTGGGGTATGAACCCCAGAGGTCTGTTCCTGTGTCCCCACTACCATCGGCGGATGACTCAACCTTCCTGTTACCAGCAGGTATATGCACCATACACCTTGTAATGGCACCTATCTGGAACCTGGTGGGGGAAACACCGTTACATAATAAAAATGCAGAATATATAACAAAACTTAACACGTCATAACTCTACATGAGGTTATACATTCGGGTAAACATAACAATTATGGAGTGTATTTTACTCAGAGACCACTGCTGAGCCTCATAGTTAGGATCCCCAATTGTATCATAGGTTACCCGGTTTGGAGGGTACCTAATTCTTTGGGTTCTGCGAAGCTCTTCTTCCACTCCCTCTGGGGAGTAATGTACATAGCCTTGAGGCTCAGCCTCTCCCATTGGGGGTACAAATGTCTCTGAAGTCCCATTGAAGTATGAAGAACAGGCTTCTAGGATGCAGAGGTTGGCTCATTGGAGCCACCCAAGTAGGCGTTTTCTGTCGGGGCCCTGTACCCGTAGCTCCTTTGAGATGGTCCCTCTATAGAATCATATACTTCCTGGTAAAGTATTTTATAAATAAATAAATAATTTTGTTGTTTCATTGACTGTCTCCTCACTTTCCCTAGGATTCTCAGTGGTCTCGTTTATGGGGTTCTCATTTATGGTTTCCTCATTGTCTTCCGATCTTGTGGGCTCACCGTCCAGAGATGTAGCCATATCTGGCTCATCATCTCCCACTTGGGGTATAGGTAGTAGATGATTACGGTACCAAACCTTTATCTGGCCTTTCGCGTCTCTTACACGATAGACCGGGAGGCCCGGCATCTGCGACTCAACTTCGAACTTTCCATCTCACCAACGCTCGGCCAATTTATGTTTCCCGGGGATTGCTGTTTGCTTTTTAATGTTGGATAATGTTTTGGCTTTTGATTTTGAATGATGCAATTTATTTGCATATTTATTTTATTTATTCATGGTTTTGTTTTGGTGTTTTAATTGTTTATTCTTGTCTTTATTTTGGATTGGTGGTAATTTTGTTCTGTTTACTTCTTGATTTGTTTTTATTTTGTGATTTTTGGATTGCATTGGATCTTGTTTGTGATTGTTTATTTTAGGTGGACCATTGACTGGCATAGTGTTAAATGATGCCCATATTATATGGGCTTCATGTACCCACTGTGCCATTCAATTGTTTTATTTCCCTTTATCTATTTAGTTGGCTATGCAATGTGTTTTATTTTGCTATGTAATATGTTTTATTTGGGCCTGTTTTTTTATTCCTTCCACATTTCTTGCTATTGTGGTAAATCATGCCCATTGTTTATGAGCATGATGTACCCACTGTACCAATGAATGGGTGAAGGGTGGGAGTAGTTGCCTGGGGGGGGGGTGGTTAGGCCTCCTGGGTGGGTAGTGGGAGAGGGTGGGGTAACCCCTTTATTACTATAGTGGTTACTAACCGCTAAGGTGATTTAGGGGTTAGGGGACATTAGATTGTTTTTTTTTTTAAATGTACTGTATTGTTTGTGGCAACGGAGGACATGGACGGTGATGAGGTTGAGGATGGCCTTCATCGTGGCAGCCTGGCAGGGGTGAGTGCAAGATTTATTTACTTTATTTCTGCTGCTTATTGTTGTCTTTTAAATGGCCAAATGCCCTATTATCTATATCTGGATAATAGTAATTATAATAGTAATAGTAATAGTAATAGTAATTTTGGCCATTATTGATCTGTATGTGTTTGGGGGGTGGGAGATGGAGGAAAGTGCATTTATTTAAAAGTATTGTTTATTTTTTTGGGGACACACAATTTGTGCCGCAAGCCAGCAGGGACCCCCAGACACCTGTGGGGATCACCCAAGGGCCACGGACTCCTGCGGGGATCACCCGAGGGCCCACGGACTCCTGTGGGGATCACTTGGGGACAGCCACCGGCCTTTTGTATTAATGGCGTGCTGACAAAAAGGTAAACAATGCTTTTTGGTGTGTCTCCAGCTCTTTTGTGCCAGCCTTTAGCTGGTGGAAAAATCTGGCGTGCTTTTAAAGTGCGATTGACTTATCACTGCTTAGTGAATCCCGCTGACTTGCAAAAAACGGTGCGTTTGCCGTTTTTTGCCTGATCGGACGATTTTTTTTCACATGCCTGAAAAAATGCCTTTTAAGGCAGATAAAGCACTGTTATCACTGCTTAGTGATTTGCGCAGCAGGCAGTATCGGTCTTAAAAGCAGTTATCACTGCTTAGTGCATAGCCTCTTTGATTCTTCCCGGAATCTTGGAGGTCCATTCCTTCACTCCGGGCATCAAATTGTAGCCCACTGGGCATCTTCCTCGGGCGTACTCTCCAGAGAAAAGAGGTGATCGGCTTCGTCTCAGTCGGGTAGCAGCACAATGTGGTCATGCGCTTCACTCCCCCTGGTGGAATCTCTGTTAACCCCGCATGCAGGTTGAAGAGATCTCCATATCTGTCTTGTATCTATCTTGTAGATATCTTGCAACATTCCTCCAGAACGATGGGATGGATGGTCAGACTATCCAGAGGCAGATCACGGCCTCTGGCAGGTAGGCCCCGATCACTGCCCGTACTACGTCTGTGTTGGTTCCCAGTATGATCGGGGAACTTGGATGCTCTCGGGGCTCGGGGCATACCAGCGCCTCCACATCCATGGTGTGCGATTTGCATGTGTTCAGCTGAAGTATCTCCAGCCGAACCTTCACTACCCCGTTGATAGGGTAATAATCGTTGCTGAGTCCCCTCAGTTTCATGTGCTCCACCGACTGCAAGGGTCGGTGTTGGAGATGTCGGTTGTAGAATTATCTGTACCCAATGGTCACTTTATGACCCAGTGTCCAAAAATGCAGATGAATTGACACCAATGCGTATGATCGTGGCGGGTCCCACCCGACTGTAAGCGCCCAATGGTAGGGTTCCATCATTGGGGCTTGGCTCGGGAGGGGTTTTGGCAGGTGCGACAGGTGTTTCGGCCATTTGAACCGCGCAGATCATTACGTCAGGGTGGGAAGTGCTAGTGGGGAAGTTTTTTTTTCTGGGCAAGCCCGTGATAGGTGACCTTCTGGCCACATTGGTAGCAGACAACATTACTGAGGTCCCCTTCGGTCCTATAGGCAGGGGATGCTCTCCCGGATGTCCTGGACTTGGCTGTCGGCGACATGGGAGGAGAGTCTTGAACTGAGTCAGTGTTACGCCGGTGCTGCCCACAGACCAGACCCGTCCCCTGTGCTGAGGTGGGACGTAGGGATACACGCACCTGCAGCAAAGGGAGCACGTCCGGAGTGTGGTCTTAGTGTTGACAGGCAAGGTATAGTAAAGAAGACAATACTTGCCGGTACCAGTAGTAGAGGAAGGGCAGTTATTGCCATTGCCAAGGTCAGGGATAGGAGAAGTCACGAAGTCCAGGTAGAGCCGAAGTCGAGAGCCAGAGGGGTTAGTCGTCCAAGCTGCGTCGATACCTGAGGAGTCACTGAGAGAGTAGTGAAATGCTTCCATAGAGAACTATGTCGAGCGACGAGAGATGGGAAGCACAGGCATAATAATGCTGGGCAGGCAAATGGGAAGAGGGGGCAGTCCTGGAGGACTGCAAGGAGTACTCCCTGATAGGAGGGAGGTGTTACAGCCCAGCTAAGTGTTGTCATTGATTTGCATGGAATCATGTGGTGCTTGGGGGCGATGCCTCACTGCAGGGGTAGAGGGTAAAAGGCCTCTGTTAGGCGTGTGCTCTGTAAGCTGGGAATGCATGCACATAACGTCTGGGGTTGGCGCGCGTGTGCGCGTGGATTCAGTGATTGACATGCATATGCGCATGGGGTCAGTGACAGACGCGCGTGTGCGCATAAATGCAGAGCCGGAGACACACGCAAAGGCTGTGGTTCAACAGGCACCTCTTCAGTAGGTGCAATCCTGTGATGGCGAGAAGCCAGAGTGCCAGTGGCAGACAATGGAGGTATGTGGGAATTGCGCTGCAGGCGCTGGGATGCCTGATTACCGATGGGGGGTGGGCAATGGTCGCGCTGACGGCGCTGAGACACCAGATTCCTTACAGTCAGGAGCTCATCCTCGTCGTCTTCGCTGGTGTAAGATTGGGTAAAGAGTTCCACTAACTCTTGAGTGGTAACGTCTCCCTCGGTATCCCGGTGCATCCATACCAGTTGAGGGGCCTGGGGTCGGAGGCATTCGACCAGCCTCGTCGCTTGACGGCCTCCGATCAAGACCACTTTTGGTTATATGAGCAGGTAGCCTTCTGGCGGGGCCTGTGGTGTAGAGAGAGTCTGTGGGGCATCTACCTGGCATATTTTTTGACCCGCCGTTAGTAATAGTGTATGGTGCTCCACTGAATTTGTGCCCCCTTCTCTGTGCTTTGCTTAGCCCAGGGAGTCTGATGCAAAAGGTGACACTGTTTGCTCATTTGCGTGTGTTTTCCCAGAATCCCTTGCTGCAATGAAAGCATTTTATGCTAGGTGATAATGGTGAAAAGCAGGGTTGCAGACCTGTCTACGACATGTGAATGTGCCCACAAGTGCTATTTTTATTTGTTACATAGACATATATTCACACATATACAGACTTGCTATATTATATATTTCTAATACAACTGAAGCATATTGCTCCAGCAATTAATATAAAACCAATCAGCAATCTCTTGCATATCAGTATAATAATTTGAAAGGAAAAAAAACTTTCCAATCAATGCGAAATAAAGTTATTCTACCAGAAAACAGTACAGTCTCTCCCTTTGCTAAAGAATAGTGAATACTCACCATAATTTGATCTCTTGATGTTACGCTGTGAGTGTAATTTTTCGCAGTCTATGTGAAACTATCTTGTTGAATCTTGATTAGCTTATTCCTTTTAAACCAGCAATGGCCCGCACACATTGTGGGCATGGTTTACCACAGTGACAATCAACGTGTACAAGGTGTGGGAGGTGGGGGTCATTGCCCAGGGGAGGGTGGTTAGGCCTCCTGGGTGAGTAGTGGGAGGGGGGTTAACTCCTTAAGTACATCTAGTTTAATAACCGCTAAGGTGATTAAAAGCTTACAGGACAGTAGTTATTTTAAAAAAACATTTTTTTTTACTGTCGGTGCCTATTGAAGACGCAGAGGACCAGAATGATGAGGATAACCTTCATCCTGGCAGGGGTAAGTATTAGCAGCAGCTACAGTATTTACTCTCTGTCATTCACTTACAGTGATTTTGTCTGTATCTGTATTAACGGACACAGACTGAGTGAACCGATGAATGCTCCTTCTGTTCTTATGCCCAATGTCCAGCACACTGTCAGAGAGAGATACTGTAGACCTAAAATTGATTCAAAATACAAAGTAATGTATTCATTATGCAATCCTTCCTAAGCCTTATTGTGAAATCTGATATCAGATTCCAGCATAATATTATTTCAATAAACTACACATTTTGAAGCTGACCCCCTACCTCCTCCAAAAATAGAGAGTGAGTGGTCATTTGTTTACAGCAGGAAGCCAGGTGGTACATGTGTTTTTCTTAATTCATGGTCAAATCTTCAAACTGTGTTTTTATAATAATAATTATTATTTATTTTCATGCTTTACAATTTAACAATGGTTGGAATTTGTTGTTTGTTCTTTTTCTTTGTTTTTTAATATAATTATTCTTGAACCACTAATAGTATCACTACAGTGTGTTTGTTGCAATAAATAAATAACTAGATTACTAGGCTAGTAAGTGGTAATTCAACTAATCTACTATTATGACTAATAGTTCTTACAATAATTTATGTATTAAATAATATGCATATTGCATATTATTTTCAATTATTTAAGACCGTTAGTTAACACAAACTTGGAATACAATAAAAATGTATATGTAACGACCATCGTTATTATTAAGTAGGTCTCTGATTGATGATAAAAGAAAGTAGATGCAATTTGGCATGTTGCATATGAACTGGAAACAAATTTTAACACTCACTTGCAATCAAAAACCGTGATTGCTCTAATGTAATAATGAAACCGTGTTCGTAATAATTATGAACTATGTCTACGATTAGATCGATTTTCACTTATCATCCATCACATTATTTGATTTAAACAAAGACTGTGTAACTGGATGGCCCTTGTTTCAAAATCATAATGATACAATATGCCAAATTTGTAAAAACTAAGTTGACAATAGATGCAATTTGTCAAATAGTATATGAATTAGAAACAAAGGCCAATAACGCAGCGCTGAAAGCTATAATCGTGATTACTCTATTGCAATAATTAATGACTGCATCGTCATAATTATTAACTGTCTATGACTGATGATAAATGAAAATATAGCCAATCACATTTTTTTCTTTCAACAAAGGCAGTGTTATTGCATGTGCAGATAAGTGGGCGTGGCTACATGGCAGGATGTAGCTCCAGTTGTGATAAAAAGAAAAGGGTTCGAAACCGGATTAATCCGTTGTTCTATTATTTTACAATACGACGACAGATGAGAAATAACCACGTTCCATTGGGTGGATTAAACCCAATGAAGGATTATTTGAAATCCGTGAAACCGAGCCTCACGGAGGAATTTTAAATATTTCGTTTGGATCTTAATGTGCGGATTGGGTTTTCTATGGAAAACCCAGGAAATTGATTTTATACTTGTTCACCCTTCTCTATTTAAAAGGTTGGAAACACGTGGATTACAACACAGATTGCGTGTGACACTGGATTGTATTATATTTTGCACGCACATAGATTTTGTTGTTTGCAGATTAGTCATTCTTTACTAACACTGTGGAATCTATATACTAAGCTTCACAAACTGCTTTCTTGGCGCAAAACCGGCACATGTCAAATGCTATTTCAATTGTGTTAATGTGCGAGAATTTATTTATTTATAAAATGTTTTACCAGGAAGTAATACATTGAGAATTACCTCTCGTTTTCAAGTATGTCCTGGGCATAGAGTTAAAATGACAAATAATACATGGTTACAAATACAGTTACATAAGTGAACAGGGTATACATTACTGTATTTACAAGACATTGCATGCACAGTTAAAGATAAAATATATTATACGCGTATATAACAGTTTAAAATGTGAGACAGCTTGGGTTTTGAAAGAACTTAAACTGGTGGTGAATGTGAGAGTCTCTGGTAGATTGTTCCAGTTTTGGGACGCACGGTAAGAGAAGGAGTTGCTGGATACTTTGTTGAGCCTTGGGACCATGGACAGTCTTTTGGAGTCAGATCTCAGATGATAGGTGCTGCATGTGGTAGGGGTGAGGAGCTTGTTCTGATAGATTGGTAGCATGCCCAGAAAGTATTTGAAGGCAAGACAGGAGAGATGAACTTTGTGCCGAGACTCAAGTGATGATCAATCTAGTTCTTTGCGCAGTGATGTGTGTTGTAGTTGCATTGGAGAACATAAACAGCACATTGAATTGTAGAGGGTGTCAAGTTTGCTAAGGTGGGTTTGGGGTGCCGAGCATACTGTATGTACTAAAATAATTCCAAACAACAAAGTATGTCATGTACAGTATGAAGTCTTCATACATACAACGCTTATTTTTAAAGGACTGTATTACTTACAAACTAACATTTTAAAAACACAAAATGTGTAAAATAAAATCTTAGTACATACTGTAAGCCCCTGTGCTAATGAAGCAATTAGATTTCAGTGCTCCCAGCAGCAAACCATGTATTTCCATACAGTATTTTGATAATTGCTTGGCACTTATGCCACTGAAGAGACCAAAAGAATGGCTTGTTTGAAACGCTAAACCTCTCTGTTGAGAGCTTACAGCCCAGTCCCTTTTATGTTATTAATGAGCAGAATAAAAATCATAGAATCTAGTGCATGGGCATGTGGACTGTAACTGAAGCATCCGATTGCAGAGCGGGAATCTTCTTGGGAGCGATCATTGTGAAGGTTGTTTGATAATATAACAGGCAAGAAGAACCATTTATTTAATGAGACCAATGGGAATGGAGCTACCTGTCAATTACTGTATCAATATACACCCTTTGCTAACAGGAGATAGTATGGAACAGAAGTACCACTGTAGAGGCATTAACAGGTGCCGAAATACCTCCTGATCTGTAGTACAGTAAATAAGCAAACACATTAATGCAACATGATCAAGAAATACTCTACTTAAAAAATATATTGTTTTTAACTGTGTGATTAACAACTATTGTATATGAAATGTTATTGCTTCAAATTATCCTATTATCCCTGGAAAAGAGATATGCAAAACTTTTAGCCAAACTTGAAAAACAGGCGAAATGTGTTATTTTTTAGCGGCAAAAAAATTGTGCCCTACTCAAAGTTCCCATGCGATTCGCCATGCATTTATTTCCAAATCTGCACAAATCTTTAAAATCACTGGATTTGCTTAATGTGAAGACTACGAATAGGACAGACACGGTGTTTTGCTCACTGTCTAGCCATATTTCCCTGAAGGCATGTGAAATTGCAAAATCTAAGACTCATTTCGAGACATTTGAGACTTGGCAAATTGGAAAAAAAAAATGAACAATTGATCACATCTCTACACCTACTAAAGTATGCAGTATAATATATATATATATATTTAAAATATATATATTTTTATTTATTCATTTTGATTTAATACCAGTAAGGGCTTATCCTATTGATATATTTAACTGGGTTGTTTATTTGTTTTATATTTACTTTATTATTTGTCATCGTCTCACACCCAAGCGCAGTCCCCTATTGTTTGTGTCTATATATATATAAAACAAATAAACAATCTAGTTAAATATATCAATAGGATTAGCTCTTACTGGTATTAAATCAAAATGAATAAATAAAAATATATTTGTTTTAAATAACTAATATTCAATCTAAAGATGGTAATTTCTTGTGTGCCCGTTCGAGATGTCTCACGTGTAAACATCTAAAAAAATCTAGTACCATCAGTACACATTCGAATGGATCTACACATAAAGTGAGGGGTCACATTAACTGTTTGTCTACTTTTATAGTATATGCCACTATGTGTCCCTGTGGGGTTCAATATATTGGCACAACCACACGGGCTCTGTGCACGCGATTTTTAGAACATCGACGAAATATAATCCATGGATTGCATACTGTACACATAGTTTATCTTGACACTATAAAATCAAACACAATAAAGATCTATCTTCTCTAATAGTCATGGGCATTGAGGCAACTAATCCTACATTTTTAAGTGGAGATAGGCACAAGCTTTTAAGTTTGAGAGAAACTTACTGGATATATGAATTAAATACACTCAGTCCAGAGGGTCTTAATGACTGTATTGACATCAGTACTGTTGTTTAGCTCAATAGCCAACCGCTCCTTTCCCCACCAATTGGGGGTTGAACACAGAGTTCTGGGTTAAACATGCTAGACATGTTCCCTTCGAGTTCGACCCCACAGGGTTCATTTTTGTAATATATACATCACATACACCTTTTTATCCTCTCCATCTCTCCCCTTCTTCACGCAAATATTGGGTTTATAATAGTTTCACTAATTTACCATGATTCACTTATATCTATCATGTACATACACATCACATCACCAATATTATTATTTATCACAAGTAGTTCATTCACACTTTAGGTTAATATATACATTATAGAGCTGGTTATAATAATTTTATTATAATGATATTGTTATCTTAGTTTCACTCCAAATTTAATATTCCTTTCATATGGTAGGTGGTATGTGACTAGCTGTATGGTGCAGTCTCCCCAAATTGGGGTACATAGTGACCTGGGATACATGTCCGGTTTGTATCCTTCTTGTGTTTTTCTCGTAGTTTTACATCTTTTGCCCTGATGTTCTTCGTTGTTTTTTGTTTTTGTTCTTCTGTTTTTTTCATAGGGGATTGACTTCATTATGAGGATCTCCATAGGTTATATTTATGGATATTTACACTATTAAGGTGGGGTCATGTATTTTTGGCAGATCACACCTTCTTTTGTCTTTAAATGGGGGATTATTCCTTTATTACATATTATCATTACATTAGAGTATCAACTCTCCAATACCCCTCCACCACATCCCCCCCCCCTTTTCCCTCCCCCCTCCCTAATTTCACTCCCCCCCCTCCCTAATTTCACTCCCCTCTTTTGATCCCTTCTTGGTTATTTTTAGAATTTATTCTCACTCATTTCATCATCCAATCCATACACATATGTTTTTTCAATTAAATATTATTATTCATTTTATGTTTATAATCATCCTCCTTCAAGCCAACACTATCTAATGAGTTAATAGATTTCTCTGTTTATACAGTGGATCTGAGGTATTTATATGGTCTATACCACAGAGACCATATATATTTTTTTATACAATGTCGTTTATATTTTTTTATTTTTTTTTATTATTTATTATCATTTATGACTCAGCTAATATATTTTTCACTGGTATTTATTCATAGAAGCATTTATAGATTCTGAGATTCATTGGTCATCAGCTAATTGATTTCACTTGTTCTTCTAGTAATTTATACTGCAGCCAATTGGACTCCAGGTATATATACTTCCAGTACTATGCCTGGAGACCATCCCTGATGAAATCAGCTTGTTTGAAGAAACATGTAGGGCTAGGTTTGCTGTGGATATCCAAGTGCTGTTCGTGACCTGCCGCATATTCCTACATCAAGTGTGTGACGTCACAAGCTGTTCCGCTGTATCCGGCTTCCCTCACCTCCCCCGGTGGGAACCAGGGTCATCTGGTGGTGTGTTCTCGGGGGAAGAGCTCGTGTAGAGCTCATAGTCATGAGTTCCTGCTGGACGGTGACTCACGTGGGTCAGAGTGGACCTGGTGGAGTTGCAGAGCTGTAGAGCAGTGGAGCAGAGGAGCGGATTCTCGCTGTACACTAGGAGCATGAGTATTATCACATAAACTGCTGTTTTATCTTCGTTGTTTGTGAGTTCGATATATGAGCTTTTTTGGAATATTAAATTTACCTTTGCACAGTAATGCACTAGGATCGGGCGCTTTTTTATTTTCTTTTATATAACGAAAAGAAGACAGCGAGGCTCCCAGTAGCTGTTGAAAGACACTTTAATTTTTCATTTTATTTATTCACCACATCTCTTGGGGCTTTTTAACCCTTTCCCTTCACCTTCCCCATTCCCTTTCCCCTTTCATTCAAACTTTCCCTCTCATTTGTTTCTGTTGTATGTTTATTTATGTTTTGTCTCTAGCAGCCACCTTGTACACACAGTTACTAGTGTTTTCCTGTGGACATTTATTTGTGTGCAATTATCACCCTTGTTGTCTGGTATTCTGGCTAGCGCAGCAGTGTTTTTTCCTTTCTTTTATATATATATATATATATATATATATATATATATATAAATATATATATATATATATATAATACAGGCATACCCCGGTTTAAGGACACTCACTTTAAGTACACTCGCGAGTAAGGACATATCGCCCAATAGGCAAACGGCAGATCACGCATGTGCCTGTCAGCACGTCCTGAACAGCAATACCGGCTCCCTACCTGTACCGAAGCTTTGCGCAAGTGGGGAGACTATAGAGCCTGTTACAAATGCGTTATTTACATCAATTATGCACGTGTAGCCTGGTAAGAAATGGGGCTATATGTCTTTCCTCCTACTGGTATAAGCCCTGGTAAAGACAGGCTGCCAGTAGTTATCATGGGTTTCCCCCACATCAAGCCCTGCTCTGAGTGGTGGAAGTAGGCCACCTGACCCTGTGTGGAAGGCATAGACACAGGGGCGGTACCTGCTGATGTCATGAAGGGGAGGGCTGTCTCTATTTAGTGTGTGTCAGTTCCTGTCAGTGACAGGCAGTTGGTGTGTGTTAGAGTCTGTGTCTGGATGTACTGCCAGCACAGTGTGTGAGCCAGCTAGGTTCCTGAGGAGTAGGGCCTAGTGAGTTATAGGTGGACCAGTGCCTCTCACCCTGCCTAGGGGGTGAGGGAAGAGCTAGCCCCACCCTGAGTGCCCGTGGCTTGGGGTGAAGGCAGGGACAAAGAGCCCCCAGAGACCATAATGAGGGTGTGCAGTCTGGTGGAAGAGAAGACCCTGTACATTGGAGGCAACTGTGTTGCTGCTACTCTGCTGTGCTGTGTGAATAAAGAGCTGCTGATTTTACATAAAGACTGTCTGAGACTGGAATCTCTCGTCCCTGAGAGGGGGACTCTATGTAAGGGTTCCACCCCATATCCCTGGGGCTTAACAGAGATGGAGGCGTTGCACCACTGAGTAAAGATGGAGGTATTCACCCCAGTAACCTGGTCCTGTCATCCCCCATACCATCGCGGGAGACTCAGGCCCTCCTGTTGCCAGCAGGTATGCACCACCCAGACACACGTAGCCAGACCCTAGTACAGAGGGGGGGTGGCCCAATCTGCGAGGGGCTACACACGTATGTGACGATTGCAGTACAGTACAGTACATGCATCGATAAGTGGAAAAAAGGTAGTGCTTTACTCTAAGTACATTTTCGCTTTACATACATGCTCTGGTCCCATTGCGTACGTTAATGCGGGGTACAGTATGCCTGTATATTCTTTCAAAACTAAAGTTGTCCACATTTTAATCTGTTCTTTTACTGTTACATGCGCCTATAACATATTTTATCTTTAACTGTGCCTGCAATGTCTTGTATATAATGTATAAACCTGTTCACTTAATATAACTATGTATTTGTAACCATGCATCTGTCATAGTAACTCTGTGCCCAGGACATACAGTACTTGAAAACGAGGTAACTCTCAATATCTAATTAACAACTACAGTACTTGGTATGTGTCTCTGAGTTGATAAGGCAAACCCCTCCCTTAATTGTTAGTCAAGTGAATGTGTTTAGAGTATTTAAGACAGTCTATCTTGGCTTTGCCATTTGGTTGTGTGTAACATCATAGTGTCACATATAACGTTTCTGTGGAGTTCATTTTGGAGTTGAAATTGGAGGTGAAGATTACAGGAAAATCTGGACTCTGCACCACAACAACAACTCTGCAGCTGTGAGAACATAATGCTCTGATAGTGTGTACTCTTCCTATCCTCCAATACTGGGAAGTCTCTCCTCCTGCATCTCACTATGCCCTCCCCATTGTTTTTTCAGTTTACTGATTTCTCACTGATTTGTAAACTTTTTTGTTTTGTCCAACTTCTCCACTAGCCTCCTATCACCATTTCTTCATAACTCCTCCCTCCTCCTATACCTGTGCCCATACACTGCACCATTATTTATACATCTCTTTCCCAACAGCTTGTTTACCCCTCAATGAAAAGCACCCCCACAAATCCTCTATTCACACCCTCTATCTAGTCCTTCCTGCTGCTGGGGATATCTCTCCTAATCCTGGGCACAGCCATTTACACACCTGTTTTTACCCACGCCTCCCTGCCACCTCTTCCCCGCTAATGGTGTTAACCTATCTACAGACTAACCTTAAAACTCACCCCAAAAATCAAGCATCCCAATAGCTTACACTCATAGCTACTATCCCACGCCCACAATCACTCCTACCAACCATTGTGGTCAAACACTGTCATCTACAGTACAGCACGTTTCCCCTTACCTGCTGTCTCTGCAAGTCTCACATCATACCACTTAGATTGTAAGCTCTCCGGGGCAGGGATTTCCTTTCCTATTGTCTGATTTTCCTGCACTTATTGTATTATTATAATTACCTGTACTGTATTCTTTGAAGCATTGAGTACACTTTTGGAGCTATATAAATAAAGATATACATACATACTGTACATGTATTACTTCCTGGTAAAACATTTTATAAATAAATAAATACAGTATATAATATCTACCAATCAATTGTAACCTTCCCTTTTAGCCCAGACATCAAAAGCCAATTTTGGCGCACTTTTTATTTTAATAGACACACCATGTAATAAATAATTATTTTGTAAACTCTTTAGCAGCCTTAAAACAGACTACCAGATATCATAATGTAAATGGAATGGTTTTGCACAGTAATAAAATCTAGTTTAGATCCTGTTGAATCTACGCATGTTTTTCAAACAGGGCGTAGTGACAAACACAAGCCAGGTGTGCGTTACAAATTTGTAAAGGAAGAAAAAAAAAAAGTTAACGAAATTTGAACATAATGACCAAGCCTGAAAGATTCTTATTCAGCACGCGGAAAACTAAGGCATAAAATAATTTCAAGTGAGCTACTGTACAGATGGAGCACGACTCGCTGTCTCCGGTGGTGCAGTTAAAGAAGCAAAGGTCTGTGGCGCAGCAGACAATGTCTACCGCCATCATTCTGTAGGTGGGGGGATACATGTTCTGATTGGGCATGTAATACTGTGCCGAGCTATAAAGTCAGAACAGTGGGTGAATCTGGTTGTACCCACTTTGGTTAAGTTGCCAAGTAAAAAACAAAAACGCATTAGAAAGGGATATCCTGATTCTCAACTCTGTATCAAACCAGTAAGACAGATCCTACAATACACACAAAAATCCTTTGTGTTTATGAGCTGAATGACCCTTATTTTTAATAAAGAGAGTCACAGGAGACAGAGGGGAGCAGAGTCGCATGAGACATGGGGGAACACAGTCACAGCAGAAAGAGGGGCAGAGAGTCACAGGAGACAGAGGGGCAGAGAGTCACATGAGTCACAGGAGACAGGCAGAGAGTCACAGGAGACAGGCAGAGGGTCACAGGAGACAGACAGAGAGTCACAGGAGACAGGCAGAGAGTCACAGGAGACAGGCAGAGTCAAAGGAGAAATGCAGAGAATCAAAGGAGACAGGCAGAGTCACAGGGCACACACAACGACATAACAAATACACACACACACACCATGATAGAATAAATACACACACAACAGGACAAATACACACAGGTCATACACAGCCTCTCCTCTTCTGCTTGGCTACACCCCTCAAGCACTTGACATCAACGCCTGATTGGCTGCATTACGCAGCAGCAGCCAATCAGGATGGAGGAAACTGCCCAGCCCCCTAGTAACTGCCCTGCTTTTTCTCTACTCTAGGAGATCAGGGAAATCCTGCTGCATCTCACGGAACCCCAGGGTGCTGCGGAAACCCCATTTGGGAAACACTACTCTAAGGTAATGAAGCTTTTATCAATTATTATTTTCTACAGAGGTTTAGCTGAACCCCATTAATTTCAGGTCCAGGGACCCCTGCTTCCCGAGATACAGACATCCATAAGGGGCGCTGGTATCTCGGCACTGACTCAATGTACCGGTCACCTGGGCCATGACGCGGGAGATGTAAACGTGTAGGTGATACTGGCACCCTGTAAGCATGTCTCAACCTCGGGAAGCATGGGGGTCCCCGGGCCTGAAAAAAATGGGCTTCCGCTCCAGAGACCCCATTCTTCAAACCTTTGTAAACAATTATAATAAAAAGTGAGAGTCCGTTGCTCATCTCAAAGGTGAGTAGTGGTATTCTCACCCCAGGTCATTGCTTATCAAGCAAAGGATTCATGTTGCAGGGTTCCAAAAATAATGGACCCCGCAGTGTTTATCCTTTGGGGCCGCAAATCTTACTGTCCATGTGGCCAAAGGGGGCCGTTATCAGGCTACATTTGGCCTGGGCACATTTGATTGGCCAGAGCAGGGCCGACGGCACGGGGTGCCTCCAGCCTCTCAATCCATAGTTGGGGCTCTACCTGGGCCCTCCTACACAGTAGGCGCAGGTACCTTTACCTGTCCTTAGCATCAACACTGAGCATGGCTGGCGCAGCAGTTCCGACAAGCTGTGACAAGGAATAAAGTGATCCTGCCTGATAAACCCCAAGTTAAAAACCACACAAAACATTTAGGGATGGGTGGGTATTAAAAAAATCTCTGGCCTCCTAGTACCGCGCTCTCCTTTTTAAACCCTCCCCCTTGCTCCTGGGCAAATAAGGGGCCTGTACATTTAAGTTATTTATAACTTACCCCCATTTAGAAATACTTGACCAGAGAACCCGAAACAAAACCTTGTTAAAATAATAAATATGATGGTTCGGCCTATTTGATTTCAGGATGAATGGCTACAATCAATAAGAGCACGGTTTTGTTTGGTATAGAACAAAATGTTAGACTGCCATTTTTTGGTGAAGCGTGGTCGGTCTCCAGTTCAGTTTTCAGTAATCTCTTATAACAAATGCTCACCATTTTTCATTGCTTACCGATTCTTGTGGCTTGTTCTTTTCTTTGGATGTAGAGTAAAAAAAGCCAGTGAATCGTAGTAATGTATTATGTACGTAATATTATATTAGATCATTTCTAACCCCTTCACTGCCATATGGGCTTACAATACAACACCTGCAATGCAGATGAGGAATTCATTTGTACTAAATGTAATATTCCCTCAGGACCTTTCATTCTCATTTATGTTGAGATCTGCCTCCCACCCCCCAAAATGTTTGTTTAAAGACAATTTTTTAGCAGGCTCAGCTCTCTGATTAAGACAAACAACTGGTCTTTTGTTTACATCGATAATAACGTGTATTGTATTTCTTGCTTAAACCTTGTCGTACATTTTGCTTGCCATACAAGCTTTACAATGCTAAATAATGTCTTCATACTGTATGTGTTGGCATATTGTCACGCCATATGAAATAAAGGCTCCAGCTGTAGAAGTGGAAGCTGTAACTTTCGTTATGTAGCAGGAACCAGGCGTCAACATGAACTAACTAGATTTGCCACGAGCAAATCTCCGCCGACGTTTAGTTGCTACTCACCTTGCCGTCGGGACCTTTTGCCGCCAAAGTAAGTCCCTAACCTTACCCCTAAAAATACGCTAATACTAACGCTACCCCCTACACTAATAACCTTAACCCCTACCATAAACCCCTTAGGCCATGGCGCGAGCAACCGGGCATGCAGCTCTAACAAAATGCAGGGGATCTCTTGGGCCGGCCATATTGCGCGTGAGTGAGGAAGCGTGACGGCGCAACATATTTTGCAGCGACAAAAGATTTACATTTTGTCAGGTGACGGCCGGGTCACGTGAGCGGTTCAATGAGGGCGAACGCCTACGCCTTGCCTCCCCATCGCTGTGGATGTCAGCGAGATCGCTCGGCCGACAGGCGCACGTGACGCCATGGGCTCTGTCGCGCGCCCACTATATCCAAGGCCTTACTCTCTACCCTAACCCCATACCCTAAAACTCCTATCCGTAGTCCCCGAACTGCTAAGTTAACCCTTAAATAAACTTACCCCAGTGAAGTGGACGACGGATGAGTGGCTGTAGCAGAGTGGCGCTCTGCGGCAGAACGCCAGCGTAGACGTGGTCGCGGTAGGAAGACCGTGTCCGAATCTCTTATTCTGACTAACCCTCTACATTCAGGATTCAAGATTTGTCTCTTGAAATATTTAATTATCGACTCAAAATCAATGATTCATCTCAATAAATGACCGTTAGTATTTCAAGATGACCCTTTATTTAGACGGACCACCATGCCGACTTTTTACTTTTCTCTTTACTTCTCATGGGGTTAATCTCCCACACATTCAGCTCTGAGATTTAATGATTTATCACACCTGAAAGCTTCTCACTTGCCACCCCTTCCTCCTACCCTCGTAAAATCATCTTACAAAGGGGAAATGAAGGGAATTTAAGGATAAGGTTTAGAACGCAGACGCCTCTTCAAAATGCACCTCTGCTATTGTGTGTCATTTAAAAAGACACATGTCCCATTTGTGTCTGTGGAAGATTAAGCATTTCTCAGAGAGCTAAATATATACAGATATGCAACTGTGAGGGTATTTCTTGCACTATAGACATAAGTTATGTGTAAACTATGTAATCATCAGGCTATAACACAAATTTTCTTCTGGCTCATTCCCCGGTATTAATTCTGTGGTATTTGGTAAGATGAATAAATGTACACTTAAACATCACATGCATGTGTAACTACACTCTTAAAAATATGATTCCCCATTTTCATTAGGGTTGACCTTTCTATTTGGACCAGAGATTTTATTACATGTGTATATAATGCATTGATTTTATTACATGTGTGTGATATGTATATACAGTAATGTATTGATTTTTATTATATATGCGTGATATACAGTGGTGTGAAAAAGAAAGTTTTGAATTCCATGGTTTTACATATCAGGACATAATAACAATCATCTGTTCCGTAGCAGGTCTTAAAGTTAGCTAAGTACAACCTCAGATAAACAACAACACATGACATATTACACCGTGTCATGATTTATTTAACAAACATAAAGCCAAAATGGAGAAGCCATGTGTGAAAAAGTAAGTACACCTTATGATTCAATAGCTTGTAGCTATTGGCTCGCCAGTTTTGGGCATTTTGCTACAGTATCGCAGGCAATCGAGGCTTTCTGAATACCGTAATAGCAATTCTCAAAAAATTGGCAACTTAACCAGCCCTGTGATTGTTTTTATGAAGGCTTATAGAATAGGCCTCATAGCAGGGTAGTTACCATGGAGTGTTTCGGGGCGAAAGCCATATTGGAATCAGCTCGGGAAATTTGTCTTGGTATAGTAATCGCTTAATTTGGAGTGAACACATTTTTCCATGACTTTGGATAGTATTGGAAGAAGAGAGATTGGCCTGTAGTTTGAGGCAGTTTGGGCACATGCATGGGTGGAGGGGAGGAGAGATGAAGAAATCTGGATAGTAGGGGAGTGGGGAAGTTGGAGAGAACAGAAAAGAATGAGGAAACAGTAAACCGAAAAAGAAATAGGGAGGGCATAGTGAGCTGCAGGAGGAGAGACTTCCCAGGTATTGGAGGATAGGAAGAGTACAAATAATCACAGCGTTTAGAAAGTCATTTTCTCACAGCTGCAGAGTTGTTGTTGTTGTTGTAGTGCAGAGTCCAGTTGTTCTTGGAGTCTTCACCTCCACTTCGGCTCCAGTATTAACTCCACAGACACTCTATATGTGACACTTAAGAGGTGTTATTTCTACTACAGAATGTTTCTGAAACATAGCGATGCATAGGTACAGTATATGCATATATTATAGGTACTGTAGCTGTGTTTTTTCACAAGGACAGATGTGGAGCATGCAGTTTTTTCATATAATACGTTGGTAAAACAGACTAAAGTTTTAAAGAAGACCATTTACTTGTTTTTACTTATGCGAATGCTTAAGGTATCCTAGGACTGATAGGTATCCATTAATGATTAATGAAAAATGGCTGCATGAAAGTGTTTGTCAAAGTTTTTTTTTTTTTTTTTTTACTTTTTATGAACTGTGGTACCCTGACTTAAAGAACCCCTTGCAAAAAGAGGATCTCTGGTCAAGCCTACAGACATGCCTACTGTATGTGTGATGGATAGTTACCGTCAAATTGGAGAGGAGCAGTTAGTTGAAGGTTTCAGTGGCAATAAGCTTATACTGTATTAGATCCTGACAACAGTGCTGACAGTGCTAGATGATGAGCAAGATAAGAAAGATGAACCACAAACCAAATACATAATCCTGTTTGCTGATTGGCACCAATATAATATGATTTCCTCAAAGAGCTCAGACACACCGTATTCTATTAAGCTGTACTGTAAATATGGTCCTAATCCTAATTATTTGATTCCTAGGGAGAACTGACAAAATAGGTACTTTTAATTCCTGCATTTAAAAAAAAAATACATTTTTTGTGGGAAATACGCATAAACAAAGTGACATTATCGGCATTGCAAAAAACAATCTTTACTTGAATTTTATAGAAAGATCAAGCAGTTGAAATACTGAAGGTAGTTTATATGCCATAGAAAAACAAACAAACATTGACACAATTTAAACTACTTGAATCATATTCTTAATGTAAAAAGATTCACTTCTGTGCAGTGTATAATAATCTACCACTAACCACATTTAATACTAAATGTGAAAAACCTCATGTTCTTCTTTTAAACCCCCTGCAACAGTATGAGCCAGCGTAGAGGATGTCTGTAATGTAAGGGGGAGGAGTAGTAGGTAAGAGTTAAGAATGTTTTCCTACAAGGACACAACTTACAGTCGCATCCAGCAGATTTCTGTTTCCGAAAGCGCAGCCAGGAATCCACTTTGAAGGGATGAAACCTGGACATTTTCTGTTTCTGTTTCAAAGCAACACCGTGTACTGAAAGCACGACAGCAGCACAAGTGCCCTGTCCCAGAACAGAAGGAAATTGGGAGTGGAATTCAAAAATGCAAAGAGATTAAAAAATGAAAATGAAGCAGCTGCCGTTTCTGGTGGAGGAACAGCAAAGGAGAAAGATCCATCATTAGAGATTGTTCATCTTTTCCTTCCCCTTGCCTCTGACTAACTTTTTCATCTTGGAAAGCTTCATTTCTCATCTAAAAAAAAACCACAGTGGTCAGGTGAACGTGCATTTGGGTTTTAAAGCTTTTCTCTGTAGCCTTTGCATTACTGGAAAAGACAGAATCTCACACCATACTGTATCGGTGCAGTACAGGCAACACTTGAACTGGAATATGTTACAATATAGCAGGCAATATGCCAAGCTTTACTAGAAATCTGTCATTGTATTGTATTGTACGTACTCACAAAGAAGAATGCACCTGCATTAAAGCAGCAGACCTGGAAACCCTTATTTGTTTGTTTTACTGCTGTATATGCAGCATGTGAGTAGCTTTAATGAGAAATAATTACCTACGCTGCCAATCGATCAGCGAATATCCTCCTTCGAGGGCTATCGAAATGGCTGACTTCTGATACTGTGCTGCAGTCTGTGAAATGCTACAGTGCAATGTAACAAAACGTTTTGCTCAGCAATAGACAGTATGCTGATGGAAACAACAACAGATCTGTTTGTGATACTTTGTTGCCAAAAGGCAGAGCTCAAAAAACGTGTGTGTCAGAGCCTGGTTAAAAAAAGGAAGTGGTTGTGACTTTGTAAATGGTTTCTTAGTAGCCAAAGGATTTTCAGTACATTATTAAAACTCATTAAAAAAAAGGCATTAAGAGCTGGAAATATATATTAAAAACATCTAGTAAGTATAATCGAATACTATACAACTGATGTATATTTTTATAACCATATACTGTAGGATTTTGAAATTCTTGATGCTTTAATGCTAGTGCCCTTACCTCCACCTATTCACAAGTTAGGCTAAGGGTTAAGTTCTATTGAGAGAGTGTCCTCAGTGAAGACTTTATACTGTACAGTATATGAGTGTAATCACATGGGGAAGGCCTCATACATCTTGTGCTTTCAGTAAAGCATTCCTGAACATTCCTAAAGCATTCCTGCAAAACCATGGAGAAAATACAATGCAAACAAACATCAACAAACAAGAGGCCACTTCCAGTACATTGTAACTCCTTCTAACCTCAACCCCCATACCTAGTACTAATCTCCTTAATAAATCCAAAGAAAGGGCTAGAATGGATATGAAAACATACCCTTCAACATTTCACAGATTAAGAAAGGTATATTAAGTAACACACACACACACACTAATAGTACAATGTTTCAGTCCTTTTCAAGATCCCCACGAGGACTGGAACCTTGACTTACCCATGCCTCGAGCTGGACCCCTTTCCCGATCCCAACAAACACACCATACACATTTTTGGGAGAAATTAACGGCCCCAGTTTTTGTTTATAACATATTTACATATTTATCTCCAATTAGGGACCCAGCCATACAGTATTGCTCTGCACACATGTACCAGAGCTTGAGAGATACCCTCAGCCTGTGCTCTTCTAGCTAATTTGCTCCCTAAAATGACTACGTAGGTGCTAAAATTATTATGACATTTTTTTAGGTTCGTAATTAGTCGGTCTTTAAGAGGTGATGGAGTTTTGTGAGGTGTGCTGGGAGTCTATCGTAGGAATTGGGATGGGGTTCTATGAGGGGTGTTGTGGTCTATAAGGAGTGTTAGTGGGTCTTATCAAAGGGGCTGCGGGTCTAATCAGAAGTGTTTGGGGGTCTTATCAGGGGGTATATGTTTTAAGCATTAGGACTGAGACATGGACTATGCTATACACCTTAGAACACTGGGGTTCCCAGCACTCAAAATAAAAACGTGCTGTACTAGGCACTGGTTGTATACCGAAAGAAAACATTGTATTGTGAACATAGACACGTGCTACAAACAACTCTGTGATTAGGTTGAAGAAATAAAATGTATATGTACAAACTAGAAAGTGAAGCCTAAAGGGGAGGGAAGGGAGGAGCTGGGGGAAGGGAGGGAAGGGAGGGGGTGGGGGAGGAAAGGGAGGGTGTGGGGTAGGAAAGGGAATGTCACAAACAGGGTTGGGAGGGGGAGACACTACAAGGGAAAAATAATAATGCAGTAAGACCCGTGTCAGATTTCCCATTAGGCCCGGGCCTAAAGCGGCAACATTTTGGGGTGGCAAAAATGTCTACCTCCATTTGCATTTGCCGCACTCTCTGGCCTTTTGGCTCTAATGGGAAGGGACTTACTTACCTGTGGTAGTCGCCTCAGTATTTTGCATTGTTTTGTCACAGCTTGGGGTATGTGTTGGCAGGAGTAATTTACTCTGGGAGAGGGACTCATCAGTATTGGCTCCTGGAGGGAGGTCTCAGACCTCAGAAGTATTTTAGTTTGGGAAGGCGGTACCATTCCAGGCTGGGCGTTCTGGTGGTGACCTTCCAGTTGGAAGTTGTGGGAGGTGGTGCCATCCAGACTACGTTCAGTTGTTGTGGTAGTGACCTTCTAATGGGGGCTCTGTGCATTCAGAATAAGGTACTGAATGGCTAGAAGAGCATGAACCAAAAAAAAAAATGAAAAATGTAATAAACATTAAACAAGTACCAACACACTTCAGCTGGCTTCCTTCCCAACTGCATTTTTTTTGTAGTGTAACAGTTCTTGATGCACCAAATTATAATCTCTTGTGAAACAGGTTCTGAATATGAGATTAAACAATAATCTATGTCCTGTAATACCAATGTCAGAAGCCATACATGGGCCACACCAAAAAAACATTAAAATGCAGAATAAAGACATACAATACAATACAATACAATCTTCGAGCACAAAATAAATATTGGGAACAGGTATCTCAAACTTTCCTTGAATTTCATAACGAAAATACAAAGGGTCCCAAATTAAAAGGGACTGAAATGTTCAATACCGATAAAGAAGGGGACGATAGGTTTCTAAGATTAAGAGAGAGAAACCTTCTGGATTCATTAACTCCAAACCTTGATGCTGGGTGGTTTAAATACGGATATAGATTAAGCAGCTTTTATAGAAAACTAAATTATAATTTTTTTATGATTGATATTTTAACCATTTTTTATTTATAAAAAATTATATTTTAATAAAAATGAATATCTTTTTTTTTCATCAACCATACATTTTACATTTTGCAATGTGTTTTTTTAGTTCCAATAGTTGTTTGATCTATGTCTGTGATTCATATTAGTTTTACCACCGCTACTGCTCTTATCACGTATTTATTCATCTACAGTATGTATTCATTGTATTATCCGTTCATGTATATTTTTTAAATGATCTACCTGTACAGTATATTAGAGGACCATATTTCACGCCGCCTCAGCTCCTCGTGGGACACATACTAACAAGCTGGACGGAACAGGAGGTGGCTTTTTTTTTTAAAGAGTTTTTGAAATGTGAGTGTACTGTATTATTACTTTTCTGTATCCAATAAATACATTTTATTGCCCCTTTGGAGGTTATTCCTGAGCTCCATCAGACAGTAGATACAGCATTCCCAGTTAGTCCATTTTCTAAGGTGTTCGGTTGCATAAGGCTCACACAGAAAGTTCTGTTTGCCTCCCCTTTTTTGAAGTGACCTGAGTGCTATTTTACACATTCCTGGCTGTACATCCAGAAACGATCACTTAGCATATTTATCTTAGCACAAGTTATTTTAAAACCTGGTGAACAGTAACTCATCTACCGCAATGCAGAGCCAGCATGTTAAAGCTAAAACGAATTCCTGCTATAGTTATGCAATGTATGTAAATTATTCTGCATACTGCTTACGGATTCCCAATTGGAATAATAGCTTAAAGAGATTCTCAGAGAATTGTAGTTTTACAGAGTTACGTAGTGTCATGGGAGACCAGGACTTTTGATACATTTATATTTATACTGGGATCATTCACTAGGCAAAACAAGGTACTATAGTAAAAACAAAATGCAGTTTATTCGGGAAACCCGTGACTTAGTCTCAGAAGGGCTTTAAAACAACTTTAACAACTTTAATGAGTCTAGGACACAGGGAACATGAAAAGTGGAAAAGCATGGGACACTTTAACGTTTGCATGTTATGTTACCTGGCCCCTGGCTTATAGTGCTATGTAGCTGCCGGGACCCCACGGTTTCAGGGGTAACCAGATGGGCTTAACCTTTTTTGTATAGCCTGGTTATCCCCTACGTCACACGTAACATTTCTTCTTCACAAACTCCATAAGCTTTTATTCTTAATAGGGACTAAGGGCTCTCTGCAGTAAGCGCCGATAAGGCGTTTTTCGCCATTTTTTGCCTTCCCGATTCAGTAAGCGCGGATAAGTGGGAATTATCGGCAAGTTTTGTTCCCGATAAAAACTTATCGGCAGCCGGGTGCCAATAAGCCACTTATCGGGACTTTTTGAACTCGGCTGAATTCAAGTAGCCCCGATCACCTTTTCGCTGCTGATCGGCACTCCAGAATGGAGAGTTTATTGGGAATCCAGCCCGCCAACTAAAGTTGGCAACTTGGTGGAGGAGAAGCATCGGCAAGGGCGACAGTAGAAAAAATCAGCTCTTTTTCCTGCCTGGGATTGATGCCGGGGGTCTCCGGAGCTGATACCCGCACCGGAGACCCCCGGCATGCATCCGAGGCAGGAAAAAGGCATGTGCAGCCCACTTCATTACCTTAGCGGCTAACCGCTAAGCCACCGTGCCAGTTTTATTGTGGGTAGCGGGGGTGGGTGAAGGGGGTATTTGGCCCTTGTTTTGTTTAGGGCTTGCGGGGGGGTTGCGGGTGCACTTAACCCCTTCACGACCGTAGCAGTTAATACCGCTACGGTCATGAAGGGGTTAAGGCCTCCCGCTACCCACACGCAAGCCCTAAACAACCACCATTGGGGCTAATACCCCCTTCACCCATATATATATATATAACCCCAACAACCCCTAACATACACATACTGTATATGCACATCAATTATACGTTAGGCCACCAGGGGCCCTCAGGTGTTACCCGCAGGCCTGCGGTACCAATTATGTGCCCCCCCAAATTAATGTCAAAACACATACATACTTCTAAATAAATAACCCCCCCCTTAACACATACAGTATAGTAATGGCTACAATTACTATTATCCACAAATGGATAATAGTGAATGTGCCCATTTTAAATACATAAACACCAATCAAAACATTAAATACATATAGCACTCACCCATGTGCTGGCTGCCACGATGAAGGCCATCCTCATCTTCATCCTGCCCATGCCCCCTCCGCTGCTGCAAAATAGACACAAGAATAAAAACATCCAATGTAATGTCCCCTAACCCCTTAATCACCATAGCGGTTATTAACCGCTACCGTTATTAAGGGGTTAACCCACCCTCACCCACCAGTCGGGACACCTACATACACTCCCACACTAACCCCCCACCCCATGAGGCCTAATCACCCTCACCCACTACCCACAAGGGAGGCCTACCCACATACTGTTGGGGAAAATACCCCCCCCCCCAGTACCCACAATAAAAACAATACACAGCCCCACAATAAGCATCATTCTATTTATTAAATACATTACCCACCCCCTGTGCCCCCCATAAATACATGATTTATCCTTTTACATACAGGGTTCATAACAAAGCCCCACGCGAGTCCCCGGCGGGCTGGCGGGGCACCTGACAGACATACAGGGTACCAGCAGCTAATTTCAAACAGGTTCTGGAGGCCTGTTGGTGGGTCCCGCCAAGCGCCATGGCCCCCAGGTGGTCTCCTTGGGACACCGTGGGCCACAATTCAGTCCCCACGGTAGGCCCGCGGATGTCTGGGAGCCCGGGTCAGACCCACAGGTGTCTGCGGGGCCTCGGGTGGTTCCCACAGGGGTCTGGGGAACTCACGAGTGCTCACTACGGGTCTGCGGTGCCCACACGGATGTGGGACCACCGCTTTATCCCCGCACCTATGGGTCTGCGGTGCCCCCCCAGATGTGGGACCACCGCTTTATCCCCGCAGACTACGGGTCCGCGGTGCCCCCACAGATGTGAGGCCACCGCTTCATCCCCGCAGGTGTCACCCGTGGAACCACCAGCCTGATACCCGTAAGATACCCGAGGAGACCGCAGGTTGTCTCCAGAGGTCTCACGCAGAACCACGGAACAAACCCTGAATGTAAAAAAAATTGGTTTATTATTTTATGGGTTCCTGTGCCTTGTGGATTGGTTCATGAGTAAGCTGTTCAACAGGAGTCGGTGGGGTCAAGTAATGGTAAGTGAGCTAAAGAAATGTATTTTATTTAACTTGATTTGTATTTGAAAGGCTTTTTACATGTGTATATTTTTTATTCTTTGCTTTATCATTTCTTGCCACTGTATGTATGTATGTATGTATGTCTAGAGAGATATATACATACAGGGTAAGAAATTATGTTGTTTTAAAAGCTTGATTTGCTGTGTTTTACATTAATTTGGCTATGCTGCTATGCTTAAATGTGTGTATAATGTATTTTAAAATTAGATAGATGTAATTGTTGCTATTGTATGGTGTACTTTAGGTCAGGGTCAGCCTTGCTTTTCTATATTGTATTCTTGTTGGTACTTATATTTTTTCACAGGATAATTTGTTCTGTTGAACGCTTGAATTAGTTAATTGTTTAATTGTTAGGAATGGAATGTAAATTGTTTAGGGATGTCATTAATGAATGCTAATTGATGTAAGTGTTTTGGATTGCTTAAAATAGTATACTTGTTTGGAGGTATTGGTATTTTGTTTTGAATGTTATTGTTAACATTCATTTGCAGAATGTATATGGTGCATAGATTGTATGCATCATATATACAATGTAAATGCAATGTTTTGATTGTCATTTGAGGTTTTTGATTGGCATTTGAGGATTTTGATTGTAAGATCAGATAGGATTATTAAAGGAAATTGATTTTATTGTAGTGTGTCTGTATGGAGAAGTGGTATTTGTCGTACAGCATGTTTTTGATAACCCTTCTACATTTATTTGTATATTGGTTCATCATGTGTGTGTGTATATATATATATATATATATATATATATATATATATATATATATATATATATATATATATATATATATATATATATATATATATATATAGTTGCATGATGAAGCCACTGTACACATTCATGGGTGAAGGGTGGGTATCGGCCAGTGTGGCTTAACCCCTTAATTACCTTTGCGGTTATTATCCGATAAGGTGTTTAAGGGGTTAATTGATATCTGAATGTAATTGCAACGTATTGGCTTTGTATTGGCTATGTATTTTGTGTGCAACGAAAGACCAGGATGTTGCTGGTGATGGGGGCTTCTTATTGATGAGGTCAGTAGTACTTTATTTATTGTAATATGCTAGTTTATGTGTTTAATAATGGGCAAATAATCTATTATCTGTATCTGGATAATAGTTATTTTGCACATTATTGTACTGTAGGTGTTGGGGGGAGGGGGGTGTATGTATTGAATTTATAGGCCAGGTTTATTTTTTTTACATTCAGGGTTTGTTCCGTGGTTCTGCGTAAGACCTCTGGAGACCACCTGCGGTCTCCTCGGGTATCTCACGGGTATCAGGCTGGTGGTTTCATGGGTGACACCTGCGGGGATGAAGCGGTGGCCTCATATCTGTGGGGGCACCACGGACCCGTAGTCTGCGGGGATGAAGCGGTGGTCCCACATCCGTGGGGGCACCGCGGACCCATAGGTGCGGGGATGAAGCGGTGGTCCCACATCCGTGGGGGCACCGCGAACCCGTAGTGAGCACTCGTAAGTTCTCCAAACCCCGTGGGAACCACCCGAGGCCCCGCAGACACCTGTGGGTCTGACCCGGGGCTCCCAGACATCCGCGGGCCTACCGTGGGGACTGAATTGTGGCCCACGGTGTCCCAAGGAGACCACCTGGGGGCCATGGCGCTTGGCGGGACCCACCAACAGGCCTCCAGAACCTGTTTGGAACGAGCTGCTGGTACCCTGTATGTCTGTCAGGTGCCCTGCCAGCCCGCCGGGGACTCGCGTGGGGCTTTGTTATGACCTCTTTATGTAAAAAGATAAATCATGTATTTATGGGGGGGCACAGGTAATGTATTAAATAAATAGAATGATGCTTATTGTGGGGCTGTGTATTGTTTTTATTGTGGGTACTGGGGGGGGTATTTTCCCCAACGGTATGTGGGTAAGCCTCCCTTGTGGGTAGTGGGTGAGGGTGGTTAGGCCTCACGGGGTGGGGGGGTTAGTGTGGGAGGTTATGTAGGCGTCCCGAGTGGTGGGTGAGGGTGGGTTAACCCTTTAATGACTGTAGCGGTTAATAACCGCTATGGTGATTAAGGGGTTAGGGGACATTACTTTGGATGTTTTCATTCTTATGTCTGTTTTGCAGCAGTGGAGGGGGCATGGGCAGGATGAAGATGAGGATGTCCTTCATCGTGGCAACCGGAAATGGGTGAGTGCTATATGTATTAAATGTATTTATTGTTGTTTATGTATTTTAAATACACAGGGGGTGTATGTTGTTTATTGCTATGTTTATTGGGGGCAAATGTCCCCAACAAACATGCTATTCTGCCTTAACCCCTTCATTGCCTGAGCGGCTATCCGCTATGGTAATGAAGCAGCATTTATGTATTTTAATAATATTGTGCGGAAGCAGGGGGTCCCCTGAGCTGAACCGCATTGATTTGTGATCAGAGACCCCTGCTTCCCGAGTTACAGGCCCCGGTTTGGGGCATCGGTTACAGTGTCGCCGCCATACAGTAGAGGCAACTCTTATTCTAACAAAAACCAGTGGCAATTCCCCAAAAAACCCAGGAAACACCCAGGTACATTCTGAATACAAGCCTTAAACTTTCCTTAAACTAGCCCCAGCATTTCTGCATTGATTAATGGCCTATCAGATTAACAGTGGGGGTCCCTGGCAGTTCCATTCAAACTGAATTGGACTTCCAGGGATCCCTGCTGTGTTAATCCTATGGGTCGTTAGTCAATGCAGAAATGCCTTAAACGTGCCTCAAACTAGCCCAGAACATACCCAGCACATACCCAGCACATACCCAGAATGTAACCCGGCTAGTTTACGGCAAATGTTAGAATAAACGTTGCCTCTACTGTATTTATAGCGGACACGGCGCGAATGGGGTGCTATAAAGATGGCGACGACACTGCCACCCGATGACACATACCGGGGCCTGTAACTCGGGAAGCAGGGGGTCCCTGGTCCACAAAGCAACGCGGTTCAGCTCAGGGGAACCCCTGCTCACAGTACACTATTATTAAAAATACATTCATGCTGCTTCGTCACCGTAGCACATAGCTGCAAGGTAAGGAATGAGTGTTTATTTATATATGTGTTTTAGTCATAGTGTAGATGTGCAGAGGGTCTCCGGAGCTGAACTGCTTTGGTTTTAGGTCCGGGGACCCCCTGCTTCCCGAGATACAGGCCGCTTTAGGGGGTGCCGGTATCCCTCTGCTTTGTTTACATTCTGCGGTCACGTGATCGGGACCTTTAAATGCAGAGGGATACCGGCACCTCATAAAGGGGCCTATATCTCGGGAAGCAGGGGGTCCCCGGACCTGAAACCAATGCGGTTCAGCTCCGGAGACCCCTTGCACATGTACACTAGGAGTAAAAGTTGTTTATAAAGACTTTATATTTTGCCGATGTTTGCGCTGAGAGAGCGGCTGGTCTCTTTGTGCTGCAAACACCTATCGGCAGAAAAGGCCTATCGGAAGGTTATCGGGAGCCAGGCTGTATCGGCACAGGCTCATCGGCAGTTTTGCTTTCGCAGTGATTAGGCAGGGATCGGCATGGATTCGGCCCTTACTGAATACTGGGAGGGCAAATCGCCAAAATAAGGCCTATCGGCAACACTTGCCGAAGAGATTTTATCGGTGCTTACTGCACGAGGCCCTAAGTAAGCAGTCATGGCTGTGCAAATTACATATTAAGTCCCTATTCCTGAGCATTAGTTACGCAAGAATTTACTGAAATTGCGTAACTATTGTAGGAATTTTAAAGCAATGGAAATTCTTTAAACACAGCTGGCAGTTTTGGCGCAATTTATCTTGGCAAAAATAATCAACGAGTTCTGAGGGCATGCATGCATACATAATATGCAACTCAGTCACATGACCAAAGTGAACAGCACAACAGTACACATATAGTCAACGTTCTTACTCCCACATTGCAGGGGGGCATACAGATGTTATAATCCCTAATATCTTCGGTGCTGCTGCCAAAAATGAACACGGTTGGCAGTGTCATTTGGACCGCATGGACCCCTGCAGCTATGGACTTGTGCTTGTTTGACCGTGGTGCCGGGGACAGTAAGCCTTGCTACTTTTGCACAGCAGTAGAGAAAGGCAAATTATTTATCAACATTTGAAGTCGCAGCGAATATGGCATTTATTCACAAGTGCATTTAAAAAAATTACATTTTCACCATGTGGTGTCAAGTTGCCATGACAACGGGGCGCCTTATGGCGCCATTTGATGTCGAGGAGCCATGTTGATGGGACTCTGCAGGGGGAGATGCTGCCTTCAACCCCCCAGAAATTTCACAGGTAAACATGTTGCCCAGAGATACGTGGTTGAAACCCATAGTCTCCAGGTCAAACACAGAGTGGTGGCAACCCTGAACACCACATAGAGTGGGCAACCATGGACATCACATAGAGAGGGCAACCCTGGAAACCACATAGAGAGGGCAACCCTGGACATCACATAGAGAGGGCAACCCTCGACATCACATAGAGAGGGCAACCCCCGACATCACATAGAGAGGGCAACCCTGGACATCACATAGAGAGGGCAACCCCAGACATCACATAGAGAGGGCAACCCTGAACACCACATAGAGAGGGCAACCCCGGACATCACATAGAGAGGGCAACCCTGAACACCACATAGAGAGGGCAACCCTGGACATCACATAGAGAGGGCAACCCTGGACATCACATAGAGAGGGCAACCCTGGACATCACATAGAGAGGGAGACTATTCGTAGTTAAAAGTCCCAAGTATTATATAGAGATGTAGCCAACTTTATTGTAATATTTAGTGAGCAGGTATCATACATACTATGAAATATAATATATATTTATTTTAGTGAATATTAATTAATTAATAAATACATGTAATACTAAGTTACTTAATAAAGGGAATCGTGTATTTAAATTTGAATAATAATTCACGAAGTTTAAAATGTAATTAGTTACTTAATCCAACAACCAGAACAACATTCCCAAAGGGTTTGCAATTCAACACGTGTATGGGATGGGGAAGCAGAATCATGTCTATGGGTTTGGTGGGCCTCATTCACAGGTGGTGCTGTGGAGGAGGCACATCAATTATATCATCATGGTTTGGAGGGGTGATGAGGATTCGCTTTGGATTTTATTTTGAATAAGGATGATTAGAATTTAAAATGTGTAGGTGAAAATCACCCAGCCTGAATACATTTCTTGGATCTCGAGATTTATATGAAGAAAAATCACCCAGCACTTTCTTTAAAGCCACTAATGTGAATTACTATGTGAATTACTATTTGGATCCCACCAGCAATCATGATGAGCGATTGAGAGATAATGTCCCATTTAGCCAGTCACTGGGGCTAAAAAGAAACTGCTCTGAGAACTACACATTTGACGAGCAGACTGTATTCTTGAGAATAGATTTGTTCAAAAGGGATATAAAATGAATCTTTTGGCATCTGTGTTAGTTAAAGCAAAAAGTAAACAGAGGAAACATGCTATACCAGGGTTGAAAACCTGTCACTCGCGGGACGGTGGAGAAAAAAAGAAAAATTAACTAAAAAAAAAATCGATTAAAGAAAGGAACAATACAAAATTCTTAAAATTAAAAAAAAAACATGAAAAAGGTGAAACTTATGAATATTACTGTAACATCAATCTTGAAATTTAACATTATTTTAATATCTTCTATAACAATTAAAATCTAAAATAAATTGTCAATTTGAATAATGAAATTAAAATGACATTTACGTTATTCCCCGTATTTGTTTTGTGAGCAGACATTTTCGGCAATGAACTTAAAGACACAGATCTGTACTGACGGACGCTGATGTGGGCGCTGTTATCAACTCAACCTCAAAAATCAACCTTGAAAAACTGCTAACGCATATGCAAGCTCAGAAATCAAATTGAGACATTTTAAATTCAGATCCTTCTTTTTTTAATACTAGGGTTTCAATTTTTTTCTCCTATTTTCATTAAAAAAATTATTGTAATATGTTAATGTCTTTATGATCCTTGTTTAGTTTGGGCGTTATTTAGTTTAGGTTTCGCTATTAATTTTAACCGTATGTAAAGGGCAGTAGGACATCAGCGTTGCCCTAAAGGTGGACAGCCTGATGGGGCTCCCCAAGAGCTGCTACCCTCTACACAGGACCAACGTGCTGAGGGTTAACATCTGTTTGTACTTTGTTGAATGTCAACCCCACCACTGGAATGTTAATGAACCAAGAGGACACAAATAACTTTTTGTTCATAGCTGCATTGAAAATCAACCACCCCAGTGTACATCTGCATTGCCCCAAAGGCGGACAGACTGGTTGGGCTCCCTAAGAGCTGCTCCCCTCGGCACAGGAGTAGCATGCTAAGGATTAACATTTGCTTGTACTCTGTGGAACGTCAACCCCACCCACTGGAATGTTAATGAGCCAAGAGGACACAAATAACTTTTTGTTCACAGCTGCATTGAAAATCAACCACCCCTGTGTACATCTGCATTGCACCAAAGGCAGACAGCCTTTGGAGCAGTCGAAGGGTAGCCAAAGGGTTTTAGCTGTTTGCTGATGTTTGGTGATGTTAAAGTGATGTTAAAGCTGCTCTATTTCAATCTGAAACCCACAAACCCTTTATCCTCTGTACCCAATTTTCTAACTCTATCTGTCCATGAAATGTCTGTGAATTGACTGTTTAACCCTCTTCTTTTATTGTAACCATGTATTTTTATAACTCTGTGCCCAGGACATACTTGAAAACGAGAGGTAACTCTCAATGTATTACTTCCTGGTAAAACATTTATATAAATAAATAAAACATTTGTGCCTATTTAGTGGCCCATCTGAAACAAAAGGTTGGCCACCACTGTACCATACGATACTAAAAACATAAAAAAGAGTTAGTAGACCAACAGCATTACATGAATCAGAAGAAATCATACATTCTCCTACTAGTAAAAGAATGCATATGATAGTCATTTATTTATTAACAAATATAATTTTGCCCATAGAGAGATTTTTAAGTTCTTGATGAAACATTGGAATGTACTGTATTGAGGGTGAATGAGCTACATACTGTGTACTAATATGACCCTCAAACCTAAAATAGCTACCCCTCTCAATGGTATATTGGCTCCTAGTTTGTTGAAACATAAGACTGGTCCCCATTGTAGGGTACTTGAAATTCCTAAATTGGAGGGTTACTATAAATGCTTTCATTGCAAATTTGTGAACATTTGGTGTCTGCTCAAAATTGTAATGCTCATGTTACCAAGTTGGAATACAAAATCAATTGCAACACTCATCATGTAGTTTACTTACTGCAATATAATTGTGGGATTGCAATACTGTATATAGGAAAAACGAAGAGAAAACTGAAAATTAGGATACTGGAGCGTTATAGAAATAAAAAAAATATATTCCTAAATTTACCATTAAAAAACACCTTTGACTCTTTTGCTCTCTCATTTTTTGGAGAAACACAATTGTGATCCATAGTTCCTTAAATATATTGCTATTGATATGCCTACTACTATCAGATCAGGAAATAGAGACCTACTTTTATTACAAAGTGACCAAATTTGGAATTGTAAGTTACAAATTAGGTCTCCATTGGGTTTTAATGAGCCTATTGATATTACTCCCTTCTTAAGATGATGTACATTGTTCATTAGGTGTGTATTTTATGTTATTGATTTTTATTGTTGAATTGTAAACCCTTTGGGAAATGTATTGTTTTTGGATTATATAACTAATAATGTTTTTGAAATGTAGGAATTATTATTCAAATTTAAATACACAATGCACGTTATTAATTCACTTTTATTTCACTAATATAAATGTGTATTATATTACATATTAAATTGTATTTATATATATTTGTTCAAGTAATACAATTAACAATGCACTTTATGCACTTTTGCCTTTAGTGCAATTACTGCACCCAATTGTTTTAAAATGTTTCAACCAAAATCAAATTCCCAATGGGATGTGATGGTTTTGTTAATGGAGTAATAACGTTGGATATACTGTATATTGAACCTCTGAACGTGACACTCTGACCCCCTGAGAAAGTACGAAACATGACAATGTCACATGCTTCTCGCGTCTATTTTGTGGGGATACCGTCGGTCCTTGGAGGCTGTTACATCTGGTCAGGATATACGGTGGGTCTTCATCGCGCTTTTACCCCTAACAGGTTTGCTGACATTGAATCGAACTTTCACTATACATGGCTGCTGGTACCCACTGATTAGAACTTATATGTTATTGACTACTATGGTGGATATGCACTAAGCTCAATGCTTTTGCGTCCAGATGAAATAAAAAAGCACGTCCGTTAAAAAGTGAGGCCGGAGACGCGATTCACTAAGGCCTTGAGCCCATTTTCTAACGTACGTGCTCAAAAACAGCCACAGCGTACGTGTTGCTTTTTTTCCCCCTGCTAGCGTTCTTAAACTTCACGTACGCTAGCTGATAGAAAAAATAAGCCGCCTGTAACATTTGCATGGAGATTTGCCATCTCCATGCAAGGCTGTTACAGTCGATCGTACACTAAATAAATACATTTTAATAATAGTGTACATGAGCAGGGGGTCTCCGGTGCTGACAAGGGCAAGGTATGGGGCATCGGTGCCAGTGTCGCCGCCATCCTTATAGCGTCCAAGACACGACGGGGACGCTATAAAGATGGCGGCGACACTGGCACTGATGCCCCAAACCGGGGCCTGTATCTCGGGAAGCAGGGGGTCTCTGAGGCAGAAATCAATGCGGTTCAGCTCAGGGGACCCCCTGCTCCAGCACACTATTAATAAAAATACATTAAAGCAGCTTCATTACCTTAGTGGCTAACCGCTAAGGCAATGAAGGGGTTAAGGCACAATAGCATGTTTATTGGGGACAATTGCCCCCAATAAACATAGCAATATACAACACACATCCCCCCCGCCCCCTAACACATACAATACAGTAATGGGCAAAATAACTATTATCCACATATGGATAATAGATTATTTGCCCATTATTAAACACATAAATCAGCATAAATAAATTGGGTCCGGTCTCCCACCCTGCCCCCATTCATTTGTACAGTGGGTTATATATATATATATATATATATATATATATATATATATATATATATATATATATATATATATATATATATATATATATATATATATATATATATATATGCAAATGTAAATATATATATGCAAATGTAAATACAACTGTATGCTCATCTGCATGTCTTAGGCAGGTCTGCAACCCCGCCTTTCCCCATTATCACACAGCATACAGCACTTCCACTGCAGCAAGGGATTCTGGGAAATGACATGCAAATGAGCACACAGTGCCACTTTTTGCTTCAAAAACCATTTTTAACATGGTTCCCTATAGGCTTAAGCTTGCTGCATGGTCACAGCGTTGAGCACAGCCAGGGTTAAGGTGCATACCCAGAAAACCACCCACAGACAGCTGTTTCGACCTTAATGGGTCTCATCAGTGTGGGGTTGATTAACTGGGTATGCAAAGAAGCTAAAGGATAGGCCAACCATAATACTGAGTTAAGTTATGGTGAGTAAAAAAAGTGACAAAAATCCTCCACAGCAAAGCAAATATGCAAATGTAAATACAACTGTATGCTCATCTGCATGTCTTAGGCAGGTCTGCAACCCCGCCTTTCACCATTATCACCCAGCACACAGCACTTCCACTGCAGCAAGGGATTCTTATATATATACATACATATGACAACAATATACAAATAAATGGTTCAGGATTACATAAACATGTATACATAAAAACATCAAATCTGAATCTCATAATTATCACATAATAAAAATTAATCCAGCAGCACATTTAAAAATAAATGATATGTCCTCTCCCAACAAACCAGCAGCTAGACAAATGTATATCAAATGTCACACAATTGCAATGAGTGTGTACACGATGCAATTAATCTGTGCATCATGTAACACTATGCAAAATCAATTTAAAAATAAAATACACTATGAACAATGTCCCCTAACCACCAATGCCATCCACAAAATCAAATAGAAACTAAGTAACATAAATACATTTACCATCAATCAATTAATCAATTTCCTAAACCAATTACAATACAATACAAATCAATTAGACAATTCACTATTCAATTTCTAAAGCCAAACCATTGCCAAATAAATTCTAAGTCAAAGTAACCACCATCATTCCAATATAACTAACAGAAATAAACCATTACAAATTACATGTTACTAAATAAAAATTACATTACACACACCAATGTATAAATAAAGCTGCTAAATACATTTTTAATACATGAAAAGAACATAAACATTAGCAAAACAGTCAATTATTATCCCTGTATGTATATTCATATAGATAGATATACATAACATACAGGGGCAATAATAGAGCATAAAAAACAATTAGTGGTGTAAACCCCTCCAACCTCATACCCATCCCCTGCCACCCTCCCTCCTCTTTCCCTTTCTCCTGTGCCCTTTGGAATGCTCGCTCCCTCTCTAACAAGTTCCTCTCTGTGCATGACTTCTTTCTCTCTCACTCCCTGCTTCTCTTTGCTATAACTGAGGCCTGGCTCACTCAGTCTGACTCTGCTCTGGAAGCTGCCCTCTCCTATGGTGGCCTTTCCTTCTCCCACACTCCACGCCCTGGTGGCAGGGGTGGAGGCGTGGGGCTCCTGCTCTCCTCTCTCTGCCGTTACAGAACAGTTACTATTCCCCCCTCTCTTGCTTTTCCCTCCTTCGAGGCTCACACAGTCCAGATCTTCTCTCCTCTTCCGGTCCATGTGGCGGTCATCTATCGCCCACCTTCCTCTACTCATCCCCCTTCTGCCTTTCTCTCTCACTTTGAATCCTGGCTCTCTTTCTTTCTCTCCTCAGACTCCCCTGTTCTTCTCCTTGGGGACTTCAACTGCCACATTGATGACCCCTCTCTCCCTTGGGCTTCCCGCTTTCTTTCTCTAACCTCTTCTTTTGGCCTTCAACAGTGGACTGCAGCCAGCACCCACAAGGATGGCCACTACTTAGACCTGGTTTTCACTAAAAACTTCTCTCTCTCTGATTTCTCCATTTCCCCTTTTTCTCTCTCTGACCATCACCTCATCTCATTTTCTCTCTCTCGCTTCTCTCCATCTCCATCTCCATCTCCATCTCGCCCTCGTTTTTGCAGAAACCTGCGCTCTATTAACCTCCCAGCTCTTGATTCCACTTTACGCTCCTCCCTCTCCTCTCTCAGTTCTGCTTCAGACCCTGACAACCTGGTCAGGAACTACAACTCTGCCTTATCTTCCTCTCTTGATCTTCATGCCCCACTTTCTCTCTGCCGTCCTCGCCCTTCTAACCCCAGACCCTGGCTAAACTCCCACACACGCATGCTGCGTTCCTCCACTCGTTCCTCTGAACGCCTCTGGAGGAAATCTCATACGCTCGCAGACTTCATTCACTACAAATTTATGCTATCCTGTTTCAACTCTGCCCTCTTTCAGGCTAAACAAACCTACTTTTCATCACTAATCAACACACACAAGTCTAACCCACGCCGTCTCTTTTCTGTCTTTGACTCTCTACTCAGACCACCCTCAGCTGCCTCCTCTTCTTCCTCCATCTCACCTCAGGACTTTGCTGACTTTTTTAAGAAAAAGGTGGAGTCCATACGGCAGAACATCCCATCTGTTGCCTCCTCCCATCCCACAATGCTTCCCAACTCTCCTCCTGTCTTTCTTGACTCTTTTTCTGCTATCTCGGAGGAGGATGTATCACTGCTGATCTCCTCTTCTCCCTCTACCACTTGCCCTCTTGATCCCATTCCCTCCCATCTCCTAAAACCTCTTGCTCCTTCTATAATCCCTATGCTCACACAGATCTTTAACTCTTCCCTCTACTCTGGTACCTTTCCTTCATCCTTCAAGCATGCAACCGTTATACCATTACTCAAAAACAGCAAGCTTGACCCTACCTGTCCTTCTAACTATCGACCTGTCTCCCTCCTGCCTTTTGCCTCCAAACTCCTTGAACGTCTTGTATTCTCTCGATTGCTACACTTTCTCAACACCTATTCTGTACTAGACCCTCTACAATCTGGCTTCCGCACTGCTCACTCTACTGAAACAGCCCTCAATAAAATAACTGACGACCTCCATGCTGCCAAAGACAGAGGTCATTACACTCTGCTCATATTACTCGACCTCTCTGCAGCATTCGACACCGTGGACCACCCTCTTCTCCTTCACATTCTCCATACTCTTGGTATTCGGAACAAAGCTTTATCCTGGATCTCCTCTTACCTCTCCCATCGTACCTTCAGTGTCTCTTTTGCTAACACCTCCTCCTCCTCTATTGATCTCTCTGTGGGGGTACCCCAGGGCTCTGTCCTGGGACCCCTTCTCTTTTCTCTCTACACACTCTCTAGGTGACCTAATCACATCTTTTGGGTTTAAATATCACCTCTATGCTGACGACACACAAATTTACCTTTCAACCCCTGACCTTACACCTGCTATACAGATCAAAGTTTCTGAATGCCTCTCTGGAATATCATCCTGGATGGCCATCCGCCGACTGAAACTTAACATGGCAAAAACAGAGCTCCTTATACTACCTCCCAAACCTGGCCCTACTACATCCTTCCACATTGCTATTGGAAATACGATCATTCACCCAGTAGCCCAAGCACGCTGCCTAGGGGTCACACTTGATTCCTCTCTCTCATTCTCCTCTCATATTCAAAACGTTTCTAAAACTTGTCGCTTTTTCCTCCGCAATATCACAAAGATACGCCCTTTCCTCTGTTACTCAACTGCCAAAACTCTGACTCAGGCCCTCATTCTCTCCCGTCTGGATTACTGTAACCTCCTGCTGTCCGGCCTTCCTACCTCTCACCTGTCTCCCCTACAATCTATCCTAAACACTGCTGCCAGAATCACTCTACTCTTTCCTAAATCTGTCTCAGCGTCTCCCCTGCTGAAATCCCTCTCCTGGCTTCCGATTAAATCGCGTATCTCACACTCAATTCTACTGCTCACTTTTAAAGCTTTACATTCTTCTGCCCCTCATTACATCTCAGTCCTAATTTCTCGCTATGCACCATCACGACTCTTGCGTTCTTCTCAAGGATGTCTTCTTTCTACCCCCTTTGTATCTAAAGCTCTCTCCCGCCTTAAACCTTTCTCACTTTCTGCCCCACACCTCTGGAATGCCCTTCCCCTCAATACCCGACTAGCCCCCTCGCTATCCACCTTTAAGACCCACCTTAAGACACATCTGCTTAAAGAAGCATATGAGTAGCACTGGATAATCATGGACACATGACACAAAGCTTGGCCCCCTGCAGACGCACTTACTAGTATTCCCTCCTACTGTCTCTGTACATTCTCCCTACCTACCAATTAGATTGTAAGCTCCTCGGAGCAGGGACTCCTTCCTTAATGTTACTTTTACAGTATGTCTGAAGCACTTATTCCCATGATCTGTTATTTATATTTGTTATTTATATGACATGTATTACTACTGTGAAGCGCTATGTATATTTTATGGCGCTATACAAATAAAGACATACATACATACATACATACATACATAAAAAACAATGCATTTGCATCCAAAAATCACATAGAATACACCCATTCAGTGTCCCTGAATGTATGCATATCCATAGGGACATAAATCAATTCAGGGGCATTAAATGGAAATTAAAAAATAACACATGAATAAAAAATCAAAAAAACCTGTAAAAGTTAAAATAATAAACTTTTCTTTTATTTACTTACCTTTAGATACCCACTCACCGAAATCCAGAGGACCCGGAAGCACTGGAACCAATCCAAAGGTAACCATAAAATAATAAACCCTTACAATCCACAACGGTGTCTTCTTTCTTCTATTTGTAATCCTATCCGTCAGTCTTGGGGTTTTCTTTTCTTCTTTGGGATCTTCTCTGTCTTCTTCCATCTTCTTACGCCACGCCCTTCTTCTCTTCTTAGGAGGGGAGGTCTTCCCTCCTCGGCATCTGGCTTCAAAATGAGACGACATAGGCTTTTATAGGCCTATGACGTCACATTTTGGTCAAATGTTTCCCATGGCCCTCACATGTGCCGTGAAAACCATGTGATTTGGGTGTTGAAAAAAAAAATGATGATGTCATTTAAAGGCAATGACGCCAGCCAATCAGAATGGCTGAGCTTCAATTGCCTTTAAGATGACGTCATTTAAACAAGGATGGCCGGCGACACATGGTACGGTAGCCAATCAGAATGTGGGAACGAAATCCCAACTCTGATTGGCTCAGGTAGACCATGTGACAGAGGCTTTGCTTCAGCCAATCAGAGTGTGTCATGTGTCGCCTATTCCCTAAATGCTGAAAAATGATTAATAAAAACTTAAGTTAAAAAAATAACAGCAGAAAGATATTAGAAGGTTTGGGCCTTCCCTGGAATGTCTCGTGTTCCTAAAACATAGTTTTGTGTGCCTAATTGTAATGGGAATTAACTCACGTTGGCATGTCCACTTTTGGTGCAATAAATAAGCAGATTTTATCATGCTCACGTCTGAGTTTTTAGTACATTTATCTTCTAGTAACACAAGTTAAATAAGTTATTTTGGGTAAAAAAAAGTGACAAGAACCCTTCACAATACAGTGTATGGCAAATACAAATTTCTACAGTATTGTAAGCACATTCACATGTCTCACATAGGTCTGCAACATGGACCCCTATAATGCCTACCGTATTACACAGCTTTTCAGAACTGCATAGCCAATAATCCTACTCACAGACAGCTACAGTATTTCCATCTTTTGGGTCTCATCAGTGTGTGGCTGGTTATACTGGCTTTGCAATATGAAGCTGGGATAGGTTTCGGCCGCAAATTAAATTAGTTATGGTGGGTAAAACAGTGATAGTAACCATACAGTGTAAAGCAAATAAAAATATCACGTGTGAGCACATTTTCATGTCTCAGATAGGTCTGCAAGCCTGCCTTCCCCACTATCTCTTAGCATACAGTGCTTCCACTGCAGACAGGGATTCTGGGATATGACATGCAAATGAGCACACACTGTCACCTTTTGCTTCTAATTAATTTTAACATGGACACCTATTAGTGCAGTAACACTAATGAAATGCACATGTTTTTTTTTAATGGCGATAATGTTGGTAGTTAAGGGCTATACTTATTTACCTCTCGTTTTCAAGTATGTCCTGGGCACAGAGTTATAACAATACATGGTTACATTAAAAGAACAGAGGTTATACAGTCAAATCACAGACATTTCATGTACAGATAGAGTTGGAAAATTGGTTTCAACCGCTAAGGTAATTAAGGGGTTAATGGTGTTTTAATGGGGTGGGTGAAGGGTGTACTGTAGTTGCCCAGGGAGTGTTGTAAGGCCTTCCGGGTGCGTTACAGGATGGATTAACCCCTTAATTACCCTATCAGTTGTAACCGTTAAGAAAGGGGTTTACCCCTCTCGCAACCCTCCCAGTAGGCCTAACCACCAAACCCGGGGCAACTACCCCCATCCCCCACCCCCTCACCACACTAGTAGCCAAATGATGAATAACGTTTTTGCCCATTTGTAATGCAAAAATAAATAAATCCACAATTAAATAAATGTAGCACTGAGATGTGAGTAGAGGGGTATTTGGATATTTTGGCACAAGCTCCTGCTCTATTAAGCCAGCTTGCACTGACCCACTCCCCCATAAAAAAAAAAACAGTTCAATTTGTTGTGAAGCTTTCTTCCCCTGCTGGAGAATAATTTTGTTATTTGAATGGAGCAGAGGTCCTCTTCCCCATGAGGAAGATAGTCTATTGAATAAGGGCCTGTGATTCACACAGGGTTTACATGCTTCAAAGCCAGTGACAGTTCCATTATACTAAATCTTATGAGGTAAGACTATGCTATAAAAAAGATGGACATCCCATTTTACTGAATTTATATATGAATGCTGGCAACCAGGTCATTAATTCTGTTCTAAACATGGAGATGTGATTAATCTGAGCAGTATATTTATAACTTATTTATGGCCATTCAAGTGAATTTACGCAAACAAGTTCTGCAAGATGTATACACTGTAAGGGTGATATTATAATAGAGCTGTCGTACCTGGTTCCTAGTCAGGGTTGCCACCTTCTCCTGGAGGCCAACCGGGAGAGAAAAAAATCCCTTACTTGTGTGGCGTGTTGGTCCGTAGCGTCATGACGTCACGCAGTGTCCGGTTACCATGGCAACGTGGCGTCATTTGACGCTGCGCAGCCATCTTCACTGCAGTTGAAGAGGGGAATTGCAGCAGGATGCTGGAGAATGTCGGAGACACCGTCGCACCACACCACACCCCGCCGCTACCCGGAGATTGATGACGGCAACCCGAAGCCTGGAGGTACGTGCCCGAAACTCGGAGTCTCTGGGTCAAACCCGGAGAGGTGGCAACCCTGTTCCTACTGTAGTATGAATTGAAAACTTAAGTAATAATGCCTTGTTCTGAGGGGATTATTACTATTGTAGGCTAAATGTATGCTTATTTTTTATTTTATTTTTACATTTTTTCATAAAAATGATAGACACTTTTGTAGTCATATTGATTTTTATCAGCATGATACTTTTGCTTTTACTGCTAGTTTATGAAAAGGAAATTGTACATACACACAGCCCCCCTCTATATACACCAACACACTGCAGCCCCCCCTACATACTCTGCAGTCCTCCTCCACCCTCAACACCCACTGACACACACTGCAGCTCCGCTCTACATCCACAAAACACACACCAGCTGCCCCGCCAATACACCCACTGCAGCCCCCTGTAAACCCTCACACTCCACACACACACACACACACACACACACACACACACACACACACACACACACACACACACACACACACACACACACACACACACACACACACACACACACACACACACCACTCGGCACCCCTCCTCCACCCACAAGACACACACTGAAGACACACTGCAGCCCCCGTCTGCACCCACAAAACACACACTGTAGGCACAAACAAACCAACATAACAGACTCTGCCACCTTTACATCCACAAAACACACACCAGCAGCCCCCCTCTACACCCACTGCAGCCCCAATGTAAACCCAAACACTGCAGAAACACACACCAACAAAACACTCTGAACCCCTCCTCCACCCACAAAATACACACTGAAGACACACACACTGCAGCCTCCCCTCTACACACACAAAACACACACACAGCAGACACACCAACAAAACAGACTCTGCTGTCCCCTCTACACCCACAAATAAAACAGACTCTGCTAGCCCCTTTACACCCACAAAACACACCCACCCACACACATAGACATTTCCCCTCACTCTCCTGTGTGGAGCTCTCTGCAGGCCAGGTGGGGGAAGTGTCAGTACCTGGCTGGAAGTAGGTGGGAGAGGAGTCAATGCCTTGCTGGTGCCTCCTGTCCAATCACCTCCCCTGTCTGAGAGCTGATCTCACTCTATGTGAATGAGAACTGAAAGCTGATTGGCTGAAAAACTTGGCAGGGTGCCAAAAATTCAGGGCCATTACTGATTGGATAATGCCCAGAATTGTAACCAATCAGAGAGCAGGGATTTCAATAATGCCCGGAATTTACCAGCTTTAGCCTATTATACGGATTACTTTCTTTTCTCTGGATTGCGAATACTTTATACAGAGAACATACAAAAACAATCTCAGAATCAAAGTGAACATAAGGTTGTTAAAAGAACAAAAGGTATTTTTCTCAAGTCAAGTGTAAATGTACAGTATGTTACTTAAATAAAGGACCAAATCATTAAATAAGAAGCTATTTTGCCAATATAAGGCAAATAGTCTGCTTTTTAAAAATCTTTTTCAATCTTCTTAGTACAAAAATATGACACATCGTTTTTTTTTTCAATTATCTTATGTTCAAACTCCTTCTTCGGCCTTGTAGAAAACCACATTAAAACTTGTATTCAAAGTACATAGAACACACAAAAAATAGTGCAAGACCTCCAACGCGTTTCATGCCAAAAACAGTACTTAAGCAATGTCTCCATTTTTTTTATGCATCCTATTGTAATGCTGTTCATCTCAAGACAGGAAGCGGGCCCACTGGGCTGAGGTAGGATATCAAGTCACCTGAGCCGAAGTACTTGGTACGAAACGCGTAGAGGTCACGACAGGTCATCCTGCGCGTGTATGCTGGTAAGCTGAGACGGAGCCTGCAGGAGACAGCAGCGTTTTTTTCCATCTCCGCGGTGCTGAGATCCGGATCCTGTGCAGCCACCGCGAGTCTGCTGACTGTCTCAGTGTGAGTGTCCGTTTCCCCTTGCCAGTGCCCAACCTTATGGCGGTTTCTATACAAATCTGTTGATAGGTTGTTTTCATGTTTGTTTTTTTCTTTCATGTGTTTTTATATAAATTTTACTGTATTTGTATACTGTGCAGCTTAGGGTTTAGTCACCATCAGGTGTTCTCCTGGGTAGTACTTAGCCGTCCAGCTGCACAGCTGTTCTGAGGTGGGGTTGGATCCCCTCAGAGTTTGTGTGTATTTTTAATAAATTAACTTCCACTAATCCCTGGTGCGCATTTGTGCATTTTTTATTATCTTTTTTTATAACCTATTGTAATGCTGTTCATCTCAAGACAGGAAGCGGGCCCACTGGGCTAAGGTAGGATATCAAGTCACCTGAGCCGTGAGTCCTAAATTGAGGTCGAGGCATGCAGCAAAGGATTGGGGTTATGGTCACGGGCTGGGGTCAAGGCTGGGTGCAAACAAACAGGCATCTTACATGAACAAAAAGAAAAAACGAATATCAGCTCAAGGAACGTAGTAAAGGATAATAAATGTAGATAAATAAATTGTATATAAAGCGGAGCTCATAACGGGTTATGGAAGTGATGGTTCAGGTGCTGGGAGATGAAGAGACATTAAATGGGGGCAATTAATGAGATAATAAGGCAAAATAGCGAGGAACTTACATGGAGTGAGTCATCCCCACTTAAATGTGTACCCCTGTACATGCTATAACAGTCCTCTCCCCACGTCTCCGGCCAGTTGTGGTGTGGAGTCACTTACTCACTACTGTATGTAACACCTTGCCTCTCCTGCTGTAGTGAGTCTGGTTGAAAAATTGCATGCAGGCTCACATTCCTGTCCCCCGATGGCGTCCGTCAATCGGGATAAGTTGAACAAACAAAAAAGATCGATGTGACTGCCGCTCCAAGAGGAAAAATAGGGGAAACTCACCAGCTAGTAGAAGTTAAAATCCATTTATTGAACTACATAAAAAGCGGACAAAGATAGAACATAACTCCTCCTCCCACGCATTTCACACCCACTGTGGTGCTTTTTCAAGGAGTGTCTAACATCTAACAGGAACAAACATGAAACCATGCTCTGGCAACTTCCTGGAGGAAGTCCTGCCTTTTATATGCAGGACTCCAGTAACCAATATGGCTACTGTCGCTTCGGTGTGGGCAGAAGTAAAGATAGATTTACCAGTAAGCAGGATGGTCATCGCAGCTAGTGTGGGCTCTGACTTCGCCAAGCCTCATACATCTGAAGCTTTGAATACATGTTTTGATATTGTTTCCTGCTATGTCGTTTTTGTTTGCTGTATCTTTATTTTGTGTTGCGCACTGAGATTTTCTACCAAGTTATTTATACTAATGAAGCACCCTGATTGCAATTTCTGTCCCAAGAGAGAGGCCCGGGATACATGGAGGACAGACGCGTAGTTGGTTGCTGAAGATCCCGGAATAGTTAGTTTGTCCACAGAAAACAGATGGATTATATGGGGATTCAGATCTCCCTGGGCAGGTGCCAGCTGCTGTATATAGTGTATATCATGAGATTTGAATATATCACCTTTTGATCCCAGAGGTTCCACAGCGATAGCCTGTTTTTTGAGCTCTGAATATTTTGCATGTCTCTCCTCTCTTCAATCACTTTAATGTACACAGCCAGATGATTTTCCTAATGCATTGCTCTCTCTTTGCTGCATTACATAATAACACTTACAGCTTCTTTTACAAAATATATCAAAGACCTGCCTACTGTAGCTCACAAAAAAATGTATTTTTTTTCTTTAGCAAACAGCTTACTTTACTAATGTAATTGGCACCCTCGAAAAACAAATTTAATCACAAAGACATTTTACTGTTTCGAAAGTAGTAAAAAGCATATTTTTCTTTTTACTGGGAGCTGAAAATATAGTGGTTCAAAACCTGTGTTATGAAAAAAAAATTCCCAAAACGAATTAGAGCAGTTTACATCCTGTTGAAAAATATATATTTCCCCTAAAGAAAAAAAAACAGCAGGCAGTATTGCAGCTTTAATATTTTCATTTTCATGCAAATCTCCCCCTAGTTTTCTCTCTTAACTTGCCTATTATTTTGTCTCTCGTTTACTAACACCTAGTTGTCTTTTGTCTGTCGTTGTGCCATGGGGCTCCGTTTTGTGGGGAAATGGCTGTCCTGTGCTCTAGGAGCAGGGCTGCACAAACTTTTTGCCTTGCGCCGCTCTGGCGGCTCTCCCCCCATGCTCGCGCCCCACTTACCTGGTCTGAAGCGTCAAATGTCGCCGCAGGGTCATATGACGGCACATTAATTCAAATGTCTTGGTGTCCCTGTGCAGCGTTGCCATGGTGACGGACGTCAAATGACGCCCCGGAGTGACATGTGACATCACATGACTCAGTGACATCATTTCACGCCGCGTTGCCATGGCAATGTGTCGCCCGAAGCCAGCGGAATCAAGATAAGTGAGTTACAGAGGCTTCGGCCATCCCCCGGCTTTCAATTCAATGACCGCGCACCCCCAAAAATCTTGCGCAGCCCCAGTTTTTCCACCCTTGCTTTAGAGAGTGTGATCTGGCTGTATGCAGCTCAATTTGTAACCAATGCTAAAGTTAGCTCCATGGAGACAAGAAACTGCACAACCTCCTCAGATAGAGCGCCCCTAACCTGGACACATGCTGAAGGAAGGGCATTGGAATCCCAGCGCAATTTTTGCTGCCCTAAAATTTTGCTGCCCTTGGCCCGGGCCTAATGGGAAATCTGACACTGCTCACCCCGTCCTTTTTGGGATCTGCGGCGCTGGCAGTCTCCAACTATGCTGCTGGTAGCGGTGTGAGCATTCTCATTAGCGCAGATGGAGTATTCCGTGAGGGTTCGTCTTTCTCCCTAGACGTGCTTCCAAGCCGAATAGCAAATACCAGGTCAGAATGGAAGCCGGAGCACTGCAAGCGTAGTTCTGAAAAATGCTTGGGAACCCGACTAAGGGAAAAATATATTGTAGCTTTTATTTGATCATCAACTGTTTCAAAACACGGACAAAATATGGTCCAAATAGAAAGAAACCGCCCACGCGTTTCACACTGGTACGGTGCTTTATAAAGACTCAGTGTTGTGTCCTCTAATCTCTTTGTGACCTCTACCATGTTGACATGCTTTAATGGGTTGACATTATTATTATTAACTCTTTTTGATACAAGAAACATCTCCATGCAGATGACCAACACACATACACATACTTTTTAAATGTCACAACTCTAATCTTTTGTGTTTTTCCCTAATTGGGATAACATTTATGTGCTCTATATTAATCTTAAAATGCCTGTCAGCAATTTGGTTGTTTTAAATTGAACATGTCCAGGATGGATCTCCACATGCTTCCAGCTATGTGAGGGCCTTGTTTATCACAACCAATGCCACAGTTATTTATCGAATCCTCCATGCACTTTTTAAAGGCGTGAGCTCCTCTTTTATCCCCTATCACATTTATGTGTAGACCCCTCCCTTTGGGGACTACTAGTTAGCATAAGGAGTTAACAGCGCCTTAATAGGTTAACTGTGTGGGATCACTCGGGTTACTCCCCTCTCTCATGTGATGCAGGATAATTACGCAGAATAGGATAGCCACTCCTTTGTTTGTCTTGTGACCTGGGATGTCACTATAGGGAGATAGAAGGGTATATATAGCTCTGCCCGATGTTCTAGAAACAGGTTCCTCAAAGTTAAGAGTGAAGCCTCACTGTGAGTCCTGTAAATAGGTTTGTGTGTATAGTTATGTGTATTAAGGATGTCCTGTCACCATTTATTGTTTTCAAGTTAAGGAACGGGCCCTATATAATTAGAGCCCATAGTAATGACCCAAGATTGTTCTCAAGCAGGAAGAGGAAAAAGCATGTGTTCTGCAGCAAGTTCTCAGAGTAGAATCTTTGGAGCATAATAGGAATGGCCCTACTGGAAGGTCCTACAGTAAATAAACTCCCGTTCCGAGAGCATATAGTTTAGACTAAGAAGGCACCAAAACGGGATAGTGATCCCAGAGAATAATGTGTGTCCCCCAACAAGGGTCCACCTGAGATACGGCATTATTGAAGCTATGCAGGAGAAACAGGCATAAGTACTTCCCCAGGATAGGAGTGAGAGCTACCAGGAGAAGCAGCATAGAGTAACCATATTGTTTGACACCAGTTAATGTCTGAAGTGAAGTCTGACTGTTCTATGGCGAGCATTCTGAACGGAGGTGAATAAAACGTTCCTGGTGGATACTGCATATCCACGCCCAGCCTGCACCTATCCAGCACCCTGAAAAGGTATGAGACACTGAGCACAGCCATATACAGTATATATATATATATATATATATATATATATATATATATATATATATATACAGTGATTGACAAATCCCCAAAAAATCTACTCGCCACACAAAAAAATCTACTCGCCACCTAGTACCAAACGTGTGCTGCTTGGGCCAATATTTACTCGCCCGGGGGTTAAATCCACTCGCTCGGGGCGAGCAAATGTATAGGTTTGTCGAACACTGTATATATATATATATATATATATATATATATATATATATATATATGTATATATATACATCGAATTCAATGTAAAATCCTTTAGAACTGGGCAAGGAGGGTTACATATTCTTTTGCCAAATCATCCTCTTTCTTCTTCCATAACTTTGCAAGGATCCACCTTTTCATTTCCTGTTCTACAGGTAAAGTTCGTATGCAATCTTTCAACTTTCTGCCTCCTTTCCTGAAAAGGTAAATTTGCTGCCTTAAAGCTGCACACTTTTCTGTCTTCCTAATTTCTTAGTTTTTATACATTTTCTGTCCTTCCGAAAGCCTTTACCACACTGCTTAATATTCTTTCCCCTGCTTGGGTTTATGGCTCTTTCACACCTAAGGTCATCTTTTCCTGCTCATTTGTTGTCCTCTACCAAAGAAGATCTCTATACAATATGCCGGTTTTATATAAATAAATTCTCTGAGGCTATGAGTAAGGACTGTTTGAGCCGTTAATGGGAATATTGCCTGCAAAGTCATCTCTCCATACAGTATTCACTGTATTCTCATCTACCTGGTGGGATTGAAAATGTGGCTATGTCGATGTGTAAAGATATGTACTACGCCTAGTACAATAGGCTAACCAGCATCAAAAATGATTGAGAGAAGAAGCATTCTGCTCATCTATTCTACTAATAAAAACCAGGACAAAGACAAATCACACCAAACAGATGACTTTGTGTCAAGGAAAAGGCATGCATACAAGATCTTTCTAATACAATATTTTATATAGCCTATTCTTAGGGGTTTACTCGATAAGCCCCAAAAGGTGTTAACAGCTGTAAACTCCCATTGAAGTTATTGAATGACAAGGGTAAAAAATGTGAAGAATTTTTAGCGCTACAGGCGGTCTCTTTTTCTGGTGATTTTTCACTGATTTTCTCACGCAAATTGACCCCTCTGCGTCTAATTACCTTTTCTATAAACTGGCTCACACTGCAAATTAAAATATCGCACAGTTTGTTACTTCCAGAGATGTGCAAAACTCTCCCAAATGGGCTCGTGAAATTTTTAGCACATTTTTTTTTTTTTGTTAATTGCGTCAGATATTTTGCGAAGCCTCACAAGGCTAAAAAAAAAAAAAAAAAACACAAATTAGTCTTACAGTGGATGCTGAAGGAATTTGTCAAATTGAGAAATCCCGACCCTGAAATAAGGCTCTTGCTGGATGGAGAAGAGAGAAAGAAATGACATCTTTAAATTACTGTATGGTTTGAATGGAGAGTAAATGTGTTGATATGTAATTTTTCCACTGTAAGATCTTAAAGCATCTGTTTTTTTGGAGAAGTGCTCTTGCGTTATACATTTTCTGATGTGGAAGGTAATTGTAATATCTTTTATGTCCCAAGATGAACTGCTTTGTAAAATGTACATGCACCTTAGAACTAAATACAAATAAACCAAATCCATTGTTCATTACCAAAATTAATTAGTTTTGATTCTGGTCCACTGTATTGTATGGTTAATTAACTAACAATGTATTAAAATTCTAAAAGCTCTTCTCTCTGTTAGATTATAGTTGAATAACTACAGAACAACATGTAGTTCTAATCAAACCAGGAACCCACACTACACTACTTTGTTCTTTAGGATTATGTTTACTTGTTTTTCTTATTTTTGTACAGTGTATGGAGCTCTGCCCATACTAATAGCAGCACAAGTAACCCTGCCTATTATCTAGTAACTGATAAACTCATTATTATTATTATTATTTTATTATTTTATTACCTGAGACATTTGAAGATGTCGTTCCTTTTTTGAGGGTCATCCAGTAGTGTCGTTGGTCGTCACATTGAGCGTCCTTCTTCATATTGCATTTGATTACAAACTCTGGCGCTATGTAAAACCAGAACTGCTTTGGATCAATCTTTCTTTCTCCTATCTGCAACAAGTGCCCAGTAGTATAATGCAGCCAAGTTTAATTTAATCTTATCAAAATAACACCCACTGGAAACTGCAATGTTCCTTTCCATCAAAGTTTGGAGGACATGCTCTTATATAAAGAATGCTGTTATACAAGAAACACCTCTTAGCCAAAACCCACTGCATTGCTCTCTTAGTGCCATCTTCTGGTAAGAGACTAAACTCAATTTATATGATCCTTTTTTAATTGGTAGGGGCACTTTGTATGGACAATGAATGGTTTTAGCAGGTTTTTACAGTTACATTGTTCTAGTACATGTGTATATATATGAGATTAACCTGGTGTTTATCAGCCATTATTCCACACATCAATGTTACCTTCTGCAACGTAATAAACCATTTACATCTAATGTGGAGCATTGTTCAACATCAAAGATAGAGCATTGGTAGGAATGAAGTCGTAAAAATAGATAGTACACAAAAAAAAAATAGACCTGGTTCAGTTATGAGCTTTGTTATAGGAAATGGGGAAAGATTCATACCCAATAAAGTTTAAAGCCTTTCCTCCTCCAGGGACCTGTGGTACATTTTGCTGCTGTAAACGGCAAGACCTTCTAAAAAAAAAATAAAAAGCTTAAGATGAGTCTCATAAGACTGCCGAAGCCATTAAACAAACACAATAAATTTGCTTTATGCTGGCAATCGCTTGGTAACGTACACAGGGCAGCGTACATAAACACGTTGGACTAGATCCGCAGAGCGCAGTTAAGTCAGGGATCATTCATAAGGTCATGATATCAAAATCAGTAACGGACGGGATGTTTCCCCAGGTTAACACGGATCCACAAAGCTAATTATGTGCAAGAACAACGCATGCTAGTTATATCATTAGCATAGGTCTGACGCCTATTAGTAAAGTAATTAGTATATACAGTAGTCATTTTTAGTTATTCACATAGTAATACAATGAATATACTGTATAGGCCATTTCCACAGGCTGTGGCCAGCTGCCCCTGTGTCATGCTACTGTAATAGTGTTTCTTTTCTACAGTATGTATATATTAAGCCCTTAACAGACTATTCACACACAAAGCTTAAGTGTTTATGTACACTGATTTGTTAAACTACCCTGTATACTTTACCAAGCGATAGAAATTTATAGTAGTGGTTTAATTGGTTTTGACCATATTATGAGAGTCATATTGTTATCATAGTTAGAAGTAAAGTACTTTTGCCTTAAGCTTTTTTTTTTATTTTTAAGGGTCTTGCAGTTTATGGCAACAAAATGTACCACAGGTCCCTGCAGGAGGAAATGTTTTAAACTTTATTGGGTATGAATCTTTCCCCATTTACTATAACAAAGCTCATAACAGAACCAGGGGATAAAGGAAAGGGGTTGTGATGGAATCAAAGCTAGAAGCATACTACCCTGCCATGCGCATACAGTAGACTATATTACATGCACTAAATGACATGTATATATACACACACACACACTCTAAACCGGCTGCCAGACGTCATCGCTTATCGCACCCAGCTGATCCACACTGTAAAATAAAAAGATTAGGGTAAAATGAAGGGGGAAGGTTATATGGAACTGCATACTTATTACATTTCCGGAGGAATTCTTGTAAAACGCGTAGGGATTGTTTAAGACGTGTGGTTTCTGTCAGATTCCTCCTTCTGGTTAAGTTCTACCTGTTGGTGATGCAGATGGCCCATGGACACTATTGTGCTAGCGGTACTGCCGCGGTAGGTTTTGTGGAGCCTAAATTATTAAATATAATTTTAAGTTAGATATTGCTTTTATACTTCTATAAATCTATTGAATTCTTACCTCTGTGAGCTCTGCCTTTCTTGCTGTTTTGCTTGGAGACTGACTGCAGGGGACTGGCATTGTCCCACATCAAAGGAGCTGCAAGAGGAACTTTCTCTGTTGCACTATGCTGGATTTATAAGAGCAGCTCAGTGAGTAAAGACACTGACTGACACAGAGTTTGTTTGGGGTACCTGGTTCAATTCCCGGTGTAAGCTCCTTGTGACATTGGGCAAGTCACTTTACCTCCCTGTGCCCCAGACACCAAAAACATAGATTGTAAGCTCCACGGGGGCAGAGACTGTGTCTGCAAAATGTCTCTGTAAAGCGCTACGTAAAACTAGCAGCGCTATAGGATTACAATTATTATTATAATTTTTGCACAGAGAACCTTGTCTTGCCTCGATTTTCTTGACCTTCACTCCAGGAAAATTTGGACTAGGGAAGGAAGGCGAAAAAGAAGCAGGGTGCAATTAAAGGTATGCTTGGGATAGAGAAAAATAGGTACAGTATGGCCAAAGAGGTATCTATCAATACAAAACCATGTACGGAATCAATACTGAAACATTACTTTCTTATTGCTCCCACCTTCAGCCTGGCTGCTATATTTATCGGTCTTCTGCTTTATTCTCCCATTGCTGCTGAATGAATGTTTCATCGACATATCAAAGGCTTGCGAACATGTAGGAGATTGTCAAGGATGCCAGGAGAAACTGAAAAAAGCACAGCCTGTTTCAATGAACAGAAATTCTGCAGCTATTGGGAGAATGAACATGCTACAGTAGCAAGAGTCTCTGATTTAATGAGCTATCCTCTCTCATAACTGTATTCTCTCAAGGTTCATGACAGGAATGTAATAAAAGTTACAGTCATGAATATAACATATACCAACTTTTATTATCTAAAAGACGGTCCCCTTTTTCCAGGCTTACTAGAATTGCCCCGAGCAGATTTACTTTGTGCACTATGGTAAAAATAATTCCACAGGCAATTGAAGGTCTAAAACAATAACACGTAAACCAATATAATGGTACAATTGTGCGAGATTTTCCACCAGCACTTTTGGGGAATCTTCAACAATAAAGCATTACAAACATTGCTAAGAGTTTTTACTCCCTGCAAAAAATGAGAAAATGAATAGAAAATTATGTAACTGCATTATGATATCTTCATACTTATAAAGTGATACTGTGGAAAGGTGGAGGTCCATTCGTATGTATCCTTAGTGTACTGTCGCGGCCCCATTTTATTCTCCAACATCTCCAAAAATTTTCGGGGATATTTTCCGAATGCCACGCACTTCACCGCACTTCACGCGTTCCTGCCGCATTTACACCCCATTCACGTTCATGCATTCAATATTACGATCGCGTCACAATACCGGAGCATATTCCGAAAAAAATAAATACTGCATCTGCCCGCGGTAATCAGAGTTGCGCCGATACGGCCTCATTAGGCTAAAGGCGGCCGCCACTGTAGACCATCTACCCCCACTCCTAAGTGAGATTGTGGTGGGGGGGGGGTATGCTCTATTCTGCTACTCTGATGCTGGTACAGACCTGTAGGCAACAGGAGGGCTGAGCGCTCCGCGGTGGTGTGGGGAGAAACAGGACAGGAAGGACAGTTTACCTTGGTCTCAATTGGTGCAGAGTCTCCAGCCAGCAGGGATTCTCTGTGGATGTTCAGGGGATGAGCCCCCACTGACACTTCTTCATACAACAGAGACAGGAATATGCAGCGTGGTCTTTTTGGATGTTTATTTGCAGTCAACTCACAGTACAGAGAACAGGCATTTCTTATCTCTTGGTCATTTCATGCTTCTCTTTCTCTCTCTTTCTCTCTCTCTAAATCAGAGCCCTGACTTAGGCCTAATTCTCTTCCCTTTCAACCCCTCATGGGTGGGAGGGAGAGGCTCCCTTTTATTCTCCTTCTCACTCCAATCCTGGGAGTCTCAGACTGAACAGAACAACTCACAAAATTTGGGAGGATGTCAGAATTTATCATCTTAGGGGAGTGTCTCTAACTCTGACTCATAGCAAGCCAGAGCCGGATACTGATAGGCCCACACGCAGACAGGGTGTGTTCCAACCAGTATCCACCCCTCAGATTGACATCCTCATAAGTTGCTAGGCCCACCCTTGAATACTGATACATCATTCAAGGCTGTAATACACACATACAGGCCTAAGGAAGGAATTAACCTTTCCACTGCCTGCACTAACAGGACTGACAGAGGAAAGGCCCAGGGAAAAGAAGTAACTGCTGGAAGGCTATGTTATATTAGCAAAAGTTGTTGCTCTATCAGACCTCTCAGCCCTTTCATGGAAGAATCTCTCCCTACATACTGTATGGAAACCATCCACTCAATCTTCGTCAAGCACCTTCACTTCTAAGCCCAGCTGAAAACGAACCTGTTATTAGAAGAATCTCATGAAATTGTTTACGTCTATACAACTGACTCCAGATGCACTTGACATCCCTTACTGCACTTTAAATAATGCACTTTTACTCCTACTATGGAGCCTATTTTATAAGCCTCGATAAGCCACTTATCGAGGCCTTTTCGGCCAAAATGCCTATTGCTATTCAGTAATTTGGCAAAGGGTCCGGCGCCACTGCAAGCGGCAAAGATCCAGGCAACTTCCGGTTTGTAGAAGAAAACTTTATTCCAACATCACACACACAAAGAACCAGGCTACACCTCGATCTCCCCCTCAACGCGTTTCACGCTATGGAACAGCACTTCGTCTTGGAGTTATTCAGGAAGTCTTGATAAGTGGGCGATAAAGGCTTGAATCGACAATTTTTGCAGCTGTCCAAAACACTTCACAGGTGACGGGTGATAAGCCACTTATCGATAGGTTTTGAAACTCGTGCAATTCATGTAGCCTCGATTAGTTTATCGAGGCTAGTCGCGGCTCTAGAATGGCGAGTTTCACACAAAATCCTCATGCCAGGAAAAGTTGGTGTGAGGCTGTGGAGAAGCTGCTGAAAAGGTGACGAGAGAGGACTTAGGAAAAAAATGCATTTTATCTGCATCGGACTGATGCCAGGAGTCTCTGGAGCTGATACACATTAATATCAGCTCCGGAAACCCACGGCATGAGCATAGAACCAGTAGGTGTTTATTTAATTTTATTCTGTTTTGGAATAACATAATTTTTATTCTTTTTCTGTTTTGGTGATAGATCATTTTTATTCATGTGTACTATTAGGCTTTTTAATTCTTTTATTGTTGGGGTGTTTAGGTGCATGTGTATTTCTTTTATTATTGTGTATTTTTGGCCTTAGTGATTTGTATTAGGTTGACCATTCAGTGCTATAGTGGCTTATCATGCCCATATTATATGGGTGTGATATACCCCTGTGCCAATCAATGGGTAAAGGGTAGGTATTGTTGTGCTGGAGTGGGTGGTTAGGCCTCCCGGGTGGATAGCGGGGTTAGGGGTTAGCCCCTTAATAACTATAGTAGTTATTAATCGCTAATGTGATTAAGGTGTTAGGGGCCATTAGATTGTATTTTTTCATGTACTCTTGCTGGCAATGGAGGAAATGGATCTGGAGTATGCTGACGAGGACACCCTTCATAATGGCAGGGGTAAGTAGAAAGTTGTATTTACTTTATTTATGCTGGCTGGCTAATGTTTGATTTTATAATGGGCAAATTAACTATTATCCATATCTGGATAATAGTTATTGTGCCCATTACTATACTGTATGTTTGGAGGGGGTTGTTGGGGGAAGAGGAGGTGGGTAGTAGGGTTGTTGTGTGTATTTTGGTTTATTGTGGGTAGAGGGATTGGGTGAAGGGGGTAGTAGCCCCAGGATGGATGTTTAGGCTTACCAGGTGGTAGTGGGAGGGGTTAACTCCTTCATTAACTTAGTTGTATCAACCGCTAAGGTAATGAAGGGGTTAACTCCACCCGCAACCCCCTGCAAGGCCAAAACACCCACCAAGGGCCAAATATCACCTTCACCTACCCCCACTACCCACAATAAACCAGGCACTGGTGGTTAACAATAGAGTGGAAAAATGATGCTCTAAAGTTCTAGGATCTGTATCCTTATATTAAGAGGAAAAGAGCAAAACACTGGGTAATGATTACTAAAATAATCAAGCACTGAACCTATAAGAGGGCTCTAAGGTACCCTGAAGGTGGGGGTAGGTGTACGGAGATGCTTCCCCTGCCTCATTGGGTAAGCCCCAGGTAAACGTACTCACAAGGCTCCCAGTTGCTCTGTCCAAAGCGTGCAGCTCTATCCAGGTCAGTAGAATCCAAATGCAGTATGTGTGCAGCGCACAGCAAAGAGTTGAGAGAGAGCAGGTCTGGCAAAATAAACTCTTTAATGACAAGCCATAAAATAGAGGGTTGCAACCCTTCTACGCGGGTCGTGCAGGTTATGCACTTTATCAAGAAAATTAGTATTAGTATTTTATCTGGTAGTGTTAGGACTTGCGAACGGGTGTCTGCCTTGTCGTGGCTCGCAAGCTTACAATGCTTTGGCCAAAGGGTTAAACTAAATGACCCTTTTCCAAGAGAATATATAAGTATTTTACTGTGTATTTCTGTCATGTTGGATGTAGCATTGGGCTTCTCTGTCGTCTGTTGTATACATATGCCACGATAATAGCACTCCATTTTGACACTTAAATACATATATATTTTTGGTGGGGGCTCAGGGGTTCCCAAAAAGAGCTCGCTGGGGTTTTGTGTTTTGTTAACCTATTCTCAGCTGTTTCAGCTGCTGGAGGTTAGTGGCCCAGGTTTTAAGCCCGCCCCTCCCCACTTCCCAAGTTAGTAGGTCCTTTCATTCTACTGGATATAGATCCAATGTGGTCTTTCTCCCTCCTAATAGAGGTAAATGAGAATTGTAATCCTAATAGAGGTATATTAGTATTTTATCTGGTAGTGTTAGGACTTGCGAACGGGTGTCTGCCTTGTCGTGGCTCGCAAGCTTACAACACTTTGGCCAAAGGGTTAAACTAAATGACCCCTTTTCAAGAGAATATATAAGTATTTTACTGTGTATTTCTGTCATGTTGGATGTAGCATTGGGCTTCTCTGTCATCTGTTGTATAAAAATAATGGCAATCGGATTACTCCGTGGATCAACATTCTTCCCATGTTTACTTATTTGGTATATCCACGTATACCTTTCCTTTCTAAAAAAGTTGTCCAACCTTTTTTTGAACATATCTATTGTATCTGCCATCACAGTCTCCATGGGTAATGAATTCCACATTTTGACTGCCATTATTGTAAAGAATCCTTTCCTTTGTTGCTGGTGAAATCTCCTTTCCTCCAACCTAAAGGGATGCCCCGAGTCCTTTGACCTGCCCTTGGGATCAATATTTTTACTGAGTCCAATGTGCTTTGTTTTTTACACCAACCTCGTGTGGAACCGTATAAAAAGCCTTTGCAAAATCTAAGTAGACCACATCAACTGCATTACCCAGGTCTAAATTCCTGCTTACCTACTCAAAGAAACAAATAAGGCTAGTTTGGCATGATCTATCCTTCATAAATCCATGCTGACTATTACTAATATTTTTGTTTTCCATTAGGTATTCCTGAATATTATCCTCTATTAAACCTTCAAGTAGTTTCCCCACTATTGAAGTCAGGCTTACAGGTATGTAATTCCCTGGTTGTGATTTAGCTCCCTTTTAAAAAATAGGCACCACATCTGCTTTACGCAAATCTTGTGGTACTGAGCTTGTGGAAATTGAGTCCTTGAATATTAAATGTAATGGTTTGGCTTTTACTGAACTTAACTCCTTGAGAACTCTTGAATGCATGCCATCGGGGCCAGGTGCCTTATTTTCTTAATATTTTTCAACGTCTTTGTCAGTTAGCCAATTGTTCATTAATATGGAGGTTGTGGCTTCCTCTTGCGGCACTGCAATTGAAATGGATTCTTCCCTGGTAAACACAGAGGCAAATTTTTTTTTAATACCTCTGCTTTTCCTTTATCTCCAATAATCTGCCTACCCATCTCACACTTTAAAGGTCCTATATTTTCTTTCCTCATTTTTTTTGTTACTTAAATAACTTTTTATGGTTGTTCTTACTTTCTATTGCAATCCTTTTATCATTATTCATTTTTGTCAATTTGATTGCTCTTTTACAATTTTTTTTTCATTCCTTATAATTTTGATACGATGCTTCTGTCTCTTCTGACTTAAAGAATCTAAATGCCTGCCTCTTCTTTTCCATTTCCTCCCATACCTGTTTATTTAGCCACATTTACATTAGTAATCTGTTTTTTGATCATTTATTTCAAATGAGACCATGCTATGATCACTGTTACCCAAATGTTCCAGGACTTTAATATTTGCTATTACTTCTACTGTACATTGTTTGATATTACCAAATCCAGGACTGTCCCTCTCCTGGTTGGTTCCTCAATCATTTGGGTCATATCATTGTCTTTAAGCACCCCCAAAAACCGGTTTCCTTTTGTTGTAATGCTAATCTCATTGCCCCAGTCTATGTCTGGATAATTAAAATCACCCATTATGCAAACATGACCTAGTTTTGATGTCTTCTCCATTTGCAAAGGTATTTTAGCTTCCTCAATCTCACTGATATTTGGTGGTTTATAGCATATCCCTCAAACATTTCCTTTATACTTTTACCTCCACTGCTAATTTCTATCCACAAAGTCTCTACATTTTCATCATTCCCCTCATAAACATCTTCCCTTATAATAGGTTTTAGATCCAGTTTAAAATATAAACATACTCCAGCTCCTCTTCTATTTGCTCAATCCTTCCGAAAAAGGGAATGACCCTCTAAATTAACTGCCCAGTCATTAGTTTCATCCCACCATGTTTCAGTAATGCCTATGATATCATACTGCTCCCTTGTAGCTATTAATTCAAGCTCCCCCATTTTATCTGTCAGGCTTTTTGCATTAGCAAGCATGCATTTAAGGTTTTTTTCAGCCTGTGCTATTAGCTTATCGTCTTCTTCTTTTGTGCGCCAACTTGGTTAAGTCTTTAGAAGTTTTCTAGTATTATCTGTTGTTACTATGAGTGTCTCACTGCTTGTCAAACTCACACTTGCCCCAATTCTACCTTCATAACCCCTTGTTTCCTCATATATTCCATTTAGTTTGCTATCTGTTTCATTCCCCTCCCCCTTCCATCCTAGTTTAAAACCTCCTACAAACTTTTTAACATTCTCCCCCCTAGCATAGAAGATCCCTCTTCATTGAGGTGCAATCCGCCCCTAGAATAAAGATGGCACCTCTCAGAAAAGGAGTCCAGTGCTGTAAAAACCTAAAACCCTCCTTCCTACACCACTTTCTTAGCCATGCATTAACCTCCCTAATCTCTGTCTGTCTCCCTGCAGTAGCACGTGGCACTGGTAGTATTTCAGAAAATACTACCTTGGAGGTCCTCGCCTTAAGCTTTTGGCCTAGATCCCTGAAATCATTTTTTAGGACCCTCCATCTTTTTCTAACTTTGACATTGGTGCCAACGTGTACCAAGACCGCCGGGTCAATCCCAGCCCCTCCCAAAAATCTGTCTACCCGATTCGCAATGGGCCGAATCCGAGCTCCGGGGAGACAAACTGTTCGGTTCATGCGGTCATGGCAACAGATTGCCCTATCTACCTTCCTAATAATGGATTCCCCTACCACGTCAATCTTTCTTTGTATCTGAGCATCCTGAGTCCCCTCTGTGCTGGAAGAACTATTTCCCTGGCTGCTAGAGGAATCAGCCCCCCCCAGCCTTGCCATTTCTGCCCTGACACTCCCAATATCTTCACTCAACACGGCAAATCTATTGGGATGGGCCAGCTCAGAACTGGCCTGCCTCTCCCTATTGCCCCTTGTTCCCCTTCTAACTGTTACCCAGCTACCTTCCTGCTCCTCACTAACAGCGCCACCATCTGCACCACTAGTCAAAGCAAGGGCCTGCTCAGTGACCACTAAACCCTTTTCAAGATTGTCAATGTCCCTCAATATTGCAAGATTCCTCTTCAGATCAGCAATCTCTGACTCTAAAGAGACCACCCGCTCACACTTCCCACAGCGGTATGCTCCACAATACATGTGGCAAGATGTGCATTGAGTGGCATTTTCAATCCTGCTCATTCTAGCAACTATGAAGTTTATAAGTACTAACAGTAAACTGTACTTCAATATTCTATGCCTTGTTTAACCGATTCCTTGTTCAAACTGCTTCTAGTTCTAACTGCGCATTTAATACAACCAGCACTTGAAATCAACCAGTCACGCAGATTAGCACATGCAATGTATTAAACATAGTCATTGCAAGGAAATGATCAGTCTAGGTAAAACCTGTCAAGATTTTAATTTGAAGATTATATTGTTATAAAAAGTAACTGCCCTGCTTGTCCTTTCCTTTTCCACTTGTTTTTTTCTGTATACAATAGTAGTGGCCAGAGCAAAGGAAGCAACGAGCAGAAAAATAGTTGCCTAGTACTGTGAGGGTGAAGCAGAAAAGTGTTCAGATGAGGCGGAGATCAGTGCAGCTATAAGTCAATATATGTCAGGTGTTTGCAGTAGCATAAGGAGCAAGCAAAGACAAAGTTAAGTGGGTTTGAAGTGCTAGGGAAGCAGAACAGGAAGATAGAAATAGCTGGATCAACGGAAATTCTTGTTAAACAGGTCACAGGAAAGTGCAATCTTCTAAAAGGAGCCGGAAAGGTCTCGGAGAACTCCCACCAGAGAAAAAGTTTATCTGTGAGACGAGACATTATAAACAGTAACGCTGTGTATCTTTTTAAGTGGCTTTGTTCTGAGACTCATGAGAAGGAGGAATGGACTTCTTGAGGCACAGTGTATTTCTTTGCGATATAATAATACAAAAGTTGCAAAAACAGAAAGTTAATCCCTGTGCTTCTAACATTGGGGTAACAATAAATGGGGAAATAAATATACATAGTGAAAACTAAATCTATTAGACAAAGGAGACTTTTGGTTACATCCTTTGATCAAATAATGCCAAGCCTGCTAACCAAGGATGTAACCAAAAGTCTCCGTTGTCTTATAGATGTAGTTTTCACTATGTATATTTACAGTTGTGTGAAAAAGGAAGTACACCCTCTTTGAATTCTATGGTTTTACATATCAGGACATAATAACAATCATCTGTTCCTTAGCAGGTCTTAAAACTAGGTAAATACAACCTCAGATGAACAACAACACATGACATATTACACTGTGTCATGATTTATTTAACAAAAATAAAGCCAAAATGGAGAAGCCATGTGTGAAAAACGAAGTATACCTTATGATTCAATAGCTTGTAGAACCACCTTTAGCAGCAATAACTTGAAGCAATCATTTTCTGTATGACTTTATCAGTCTCTCACATCATTGTGGAGGAATTTTGGCCCACTCTTCTTTACAACGTTGCTTCAGCTCATTGAGGTTTGTGGACATTTGTTTATGCACAGCTCTCTTAAGATCTAGCCACAGCATTTCAATCGGGTTGAGGTCTGGACTTTGACTGGGCCATTGCAACACCTTGATTATTTTCCTTTTCAGCCATTCTGTTGTAGATTTGCTGGTGTGCTTGGGATCATTGTCCTGTTGCATGACCCAATTTTGGCCAAGCTTTAGCTGTTGGACAGATGGCCTCACATTTGACTCTAGAATACTTTGGTATACAGAGGAGTTCATGGTGGACTCAATGACTGCAAGGTTCCCACGTCCTGTGGCTGCAAAACAAACCCAAATCATTACCCCTCCACCACCGTGCTTGACAGTGGTATGAGGTGTTTGTGCTGATATGCTGTGTTTGGTTTTCGCCATTGTTCCAGAAGTCTTGTGGTTTGTTCAGATGCAACTTTACAAACCTAAGTCGTGCTGCCATGTTCTTTTTAGAGAGAAGAAGCTTTCTCCTGGCAACCCTTCCAAACAAACCATACTTGTTCAGTCTTTTTCTAATTGTACTGTCATGAACTTTAACATTTAACATGCTAACTGAGGCCTGTAGAGTCTGAGATGTAACTCTTGGGATTTTTGCAATTTCTCTGAGCATTGCACGGTCTAACCTCGGGGTGAATTTGCTGGCACGTCCACTGCTGGGAAGATTGGCAACTGTCTTGAATGTTTTCCACTTTTGAATAATCTTTCTCACTGTAGAAGGATGGACTTTAAATTGTTTGGAAATTGCCTTATAACCCTTCCCAGATTGATGGGCAGCAACAATTGTTTCTCTAAGATCAAGGCTGATGTCTTTCCTCCTATGCATTGTGTTAACACACCTGAATGCTCCAGACCAGCAAACTGCTAAAACTTCTGCTTTTATAGAGGTGGTCACACTTGCTGATGATCAATTAATCGAGGGCATTTGATTAGCAGCACCTGTCTGCTTCTTAGCATCTTAAATCCTATGGAAGCAGAAAGGGTGTACTTAGTCTTTTGGCTGGCTAGGTGCACAGGCGGGGGGGAGGGGGTGAATCAGGGGGCGCAGCCATGACGTCATGGAGCCGGTTCACCCTCATTCGGCGAACCGCTCACGTGACGCGCTTGCGGATTATACATTCAAATTTGCTTGCTCTGCAAGCAGCTAAGCGCCGAGCAGGCGCTTGCTCACGCTGGCAACACACATTGCCCAATGTGTTTCATAGCGGCCAGCGTGAGCGGCCACCCTAGCCGAGGCCTAAGACTTGTTGCTCAGCCGATTGCATACACCTAGATACCAGTTCATGATGAGAGTCTGAATACTTGAGCATGCAGAGTGGCAGCAAGGCTTGGGACAGATAGCTTGAAGCAAATTCCTCCATAGGAGTTCCAGAGTATCACGTAGGAAGCGCAGATGGCAGGTCAGAAACATAAGGCAAAAGTTCTAGTGAAGTAATTGTATTACTCTGATCAGCATGCAGGATTTTGTGAGACTGAACGGTCAAGGGTTTAATCCGGTTAAAGGGTAGCATAGATAGTGACTGAATAGGCCCAATGAAAGGAGCAGATACAATCTTCATGTCAACGTCTAGTCCAGTTACACATAGCTACTTATCTGTGACTGTCGAGGCAACAAAGTAGTTCTTAGACATTGAATTGGCTGTCAGTAGGAGGCCAACAGCCTTGGGCAGCTGGATATCAGAATGTATGCAGGGAATCCGTGAGCAGTAAACTTGTCTTTGACGTGGGAGCCTTGGAATCTGCCATAGATACATCAGGCTCGGCAAGAGAATCAGTGTGCATAAAACTTGCCTTGGCAGTGGGGATCATAGAATCAGCAAAGGATGCATCAGATATTGATTGGTAATCAGAAAGAAGTATGCTTGTCTTCACGGTGGGAGCATAGGAATCAGCAAATTGCACATCAGGCACTGCAGGGAAATCCAAGAGAGGTGTGCTTCTTTGAAGTAGGTGCCATAAAATCAGCAATGGGTACTGTACACTAGGCTCTGCACAGGAATCCGTGAGCAGTAAATCTGTCTTTAAAGCAGTATCCTTTAAATCTGTAAGGATTAGATCAGGTAATGCAGGGAAATCAGCGAGACCTAAACATGGCTTTGGAGTGGGAGTCCTAGAATCATGAAGAGTTATATAAGGCACTGTAGGGAAATCAGTGAGAGGAAAACTAGACTTTGATGTGGGAATCTTAGAGTAAGTAATAAGAATCTCAGACCCTCCAGAAAAATTAGTGATACTTAAAATTGTCTTTGAAATGGGTGTTCCAGAGTCATCAGTGGTTATAACAGGCACTGCGGGGAATGATACGTTTGTCTCTGAAGTGGGAGCCTGAGAATCAGCAGCGCTTATATCAAGTGCTGCAGGAAAGTCGGTGGAAGGTAAACTTGCCTTTGCAGCATAAGTCATTAAAAGGTACCTCAAACGTTGCAGGAGAATCCGCGATACGTAAACTTGTCTTGGAGTGGGAGTCCAAGTAGAATTAATGGTTAAACAAGGAACTGTAGGGATATCCGTGAGAGGAACACTTATCTTGAATGAGGGAGTCTGAGAATCAGCAGTAACTTTTTTAGACGATGACACAGTAGCGATTGGAGCTGGAATAACTGGATACAGAAAAGCTTGCAGGTCTGTGCGGGTATAGGTGCTCTGGGTAACAAGGGCACCAACCTCCTCCCCCAAGGATTCCACTGCATCTGTCAGTTGATAAAAAAAAAACTTTTGAAGATCCCTTTTCCTTCGGGAGCAAAAAATATGGTGTTTTCAAACTCTGAGAACACAGAGGATGATGACAGAACTCAAGAAGGAAAATGATAACAAATAGGATTTAATAAAGGGCAAAGACAAACATTCCTGGGTACACAGGATAACAGGCAACGTTACATAAACAGGACTGAAAACAGGTACAGGACTGGGGCATGGGCAAGTAACATGGACGTGGACTGGCAAGCAAACAAAGGTTGAAAACACCAGGAAGGAGCAACTTCCTGGACTTTAAGTAGAGGACAGATGAGGACTTGGAATCCTAGGCTGCAATGCCTCTGGGAGTTGTAGTTCTTTTGTGTTACGCCCATAACTGGATAACTGCAACATTGCAGCCAGAAAAGACTCCATGAGGGCAGGTTTTCAGAATACTGTAGTCCCTGGCTAATCGTCGATGCACAGGTCTTACAACAGTTGAATCTCCCTAATTTATTTTGGAGAAAAGGGAAGAATGGTGGAGCACTACAACAAATGTAGTTGTATGGGAAACGCACTCTCCTGTTTGTTTATTTTTCTATGGACATTTTTTTGCAGTGGTCCACCATTCTTCCTTTTTCTCTTGTCATACCTACTGGATGGAGGCACACCTAAGGACCCCCACTGCTGGATTGCATGGACGTTGCAGCTTCAAAAGTGAGTCACTTGCTTGCTACATGTTTTCCTGGCTATGATCTTTAATGAGATTTTGGTATTATCTAGGGTGAGTTATATGCTTATGACTCCTGGTGTTAATGTGTGTCAATTTCTCACTATGTGGTGAGTTCACTATCCAGGAGTCTACACCCAATACCTGTTGTCTTCAATCAAGTATTTATCCTGGGGATCCTTCTACAAGTATTCTTTATTCATTCAATTATATTTTATATTATTGGTCTTTAGCACCATGCATTTACATTCTACTTTATTTGGGGGGAGGTTTGAGGGGACATATATACCACTGGAGATATAATTACATTAGGAAGTCACCCTCTGCTAGATTTAGTGATTTTGGTCACTAGTCCCGGATTTGGACTGGCGGAATGAAAGCACTTCTAAAAATTCCTTTTTCGCATGGCCTGCACATGTGAAAACTGTTTTATAGAATAGCAAAACATGCAAATCTTCTTCTAAAATGTACTTTAGAAGCGATTTGTCACAATTCGGAACAACTAGAATAGGCCCCACAGAGCTGTCTCTTTTTTCAAGCATGATAGGTGAAAGAATTGGGGTGCTCCAACCCGCAGCAACTCCATCCAATAACATGAATAATATTATTATTGACCCTGGAGAAACCAGTGGGAGTGGGTGGGTACTTAAAGACTTGTAAGTATCAGTGACAGCAGTCAAACTTAACTATAGTAGTCTAAACCAATAAACCCCACTCACGTCATCTCCAGGGTTCCTCTGCTGGCGTGCAAGCCAAGAAGGATCCAGAATCCAGAAACATCCAATAGCAAAAAACGAATGGCGCACAGCCAGGGAGCCAGGTGTGGAATAAAAAACTTTCTTTTATTACAGCATGGTAAGAGACAAAATCACCCCTTGGGGGACACAGACAGGGACCTCCTACGCGTTTCGGACCAAGGAGTATGGGGTATGCTTAGGATGGGCACCTTAAATACCTAGTACTTAATAGGCAAATTACAAAAATCTGTGTAAAATCATGTCGCGGGCCCACTGCGCATGCGCGTGACGTCATCCGGTGCGCCGCTCCAACAACCCTGAGGATTGTGGGTAAGAACCGCCCCCTAGAATCACTCGCGCATGCTCACAGTGAGCCGTGAAGGGAAATGACATTCCCTTACCCTCTGATCGTGGTGACGTCACGGGGGGTCGGGACAGAGACAGAGGGTAAGGGAATGTCATTTCCCTTCACGGATCACTGTGAGCATGCGCAAGTGACGCTAGGGGGCGGTTCTTACCCACAATCCTCAGGGTTGTTGGAGCGGTGCACCGGATGACGTCACGCGCATGCGCAGTGGGCCCGCGACATGATTTTACACAGATTTTTGTCATTTGCCTATTAAGTACTAGGTATTAAAGGTGCCCATCCTAAGCATACCCCATACTCCTTGATAAAGGACCCGTTGGTCCGAAACGCGTAGGAGGTCCCTGTCTGTGTCCCCCAAGGGGTCATTTTGTCTCTTACCATGCTGTAATAAAAGAAAGTGTTTTATTCCACACCTGGCTCCCTGGCTGTGCGCCATTCGTTTTTTGCTATTGGATCTTTTTTCAAGCATGTCAGTATCTTTTTCTATACAGCAGGGCTGTGAAACTCACGCACCATGGTCCGTAGATGGTCCACTAGGTATCACCATGTAGCCCGAACCCACGAGCCGACATGGGGAGAAAGCTGGGACAGGAGTCTTGTAATTGCAGGGGCTCGGCGAGCCTCTTTTGCGTGCACCTTCCTTGTCCTTCTCTCCCACTGGTACATGCCCCCACCGGTACGCCCCTTCTCCTTCACTGGTGCATCATCTCTGCCCCCGCTGGTACCCCCCTCCTCCTTCACTTGTGCATGCCCCCATCTCTGCCCCCGCTGGTACGCTCCTCCTCCTTCACTTGTGCATGCCCCATCTCTGCCCCCGCTGGTACCCTCCTCCTCCTTCACTTGTGCATGCCGAAAGAAGGCCGCGTGGCACTGGAGGCTCCCTCAAGATAAAGTGTGGGGCAATTGTGTGGGACGAGGCAGGTGTGGGGCTATTGTGAGGGAGAGGGGAAGTTGTAAAGCTATTGTGGGGAGAAGAGTGTTTATGTGGGGCAGCAGGGGTATTGTGGGGAAGGTGGTGCCATTGTAGGGGAAGGAGGTATTATTTGTGTGTATTGTGGGGCAGGTATGATATTGTGTGAGTATTGTGGGGCAGTGGGGGTGTTGTGTGTGATTGTGGGGTAGGCGGGGTATTGTGTGTGCAGTAGGGTAGAGAAGAGTAAGGGTGAAGGGGCAAAGAGAGAGACAGGATTGGGGGAGAGATATAGAGAAGGGAGGAGAAGGAATTGTGTGGGGGGGGGGTAGAGAGAGAAGGGATGGGGCAGAGAGGGAGATAGAGGTAGGATGAGAAAGAGAGGGGATGGGGGGGGGAGGGGGAAAGGAAGATAGATACCAGCAACGTTTATATATTTTTAAGGAAAACAAGAAAAATGTGTGCGCATAGGTTTTAGTGACTGTTTATAAAATCGGACTTAAGAATTGTACCCAAGCTATTCTGAGTTTGACAGGCATGCTTTACAGGCCTTTTCTTGCTTCCAGGAGTTATATCAGATCAAGGGTTAATCCTTCTCCACAGTGGGCCCACCCACTTCACTGGATCAAGGGGAGAGTCTCCTAGTGTATTATCATTATTTAATCATAAAAATGCACACAAATAAAATCACACTCACAAATGTGACAGTCGATTTTAGCATAGGGTAAGACAGTGTTGATGTTTCTCTGCATGGTGAAAGACATCAACCGGCATTCTCTCCACCACAGGACGCTCCTCAGCGTTGCATCTGTCTCGCCCACGCCTTGTATCACAGCTGCATCCACAGAGAATGATTAACCCTTGGTCTGATGTAACTCCTTGAAGTAGGAAAAAAGCCTGTCAAAATGCTTGAAAAAAAGAGATAACTCTGTAAATGCAGATTATTTCTTTAATCAACCTGTACATATTGTTGAGATATACTACACTATACTTTCTCTTTTGTATTTTTATATCACAAATCAGAGCATAATGTACTTTCTCGCCAGAAGGACTTGGAGAGACAGGAAACTTGGGCAGGCAAATGGCAGATGGGGTTTAATACATATAAATGTAAGGTTATGCATTTGGGAAACAAGAGTAAACAGGCAAATTATATGGGGATAAATTGGGGGAATCCTTGATGGAGAAGGATGTAGGAGTGCTTGTAGACAGCGAGCTTAGGAATAGTGCCCAAAGTCATGCAGTAGCTGCAAAGGCAAACACGATCTTATCTTGCTTTAAACGGGCAATGGATGGAAGGGAAGTAAACATAATTATGACCCTCTATAAAGCATTAGTAAGATCACATCTTGAATATGGAGTACAGTTTTAGGCACCACTTCATAAATAAAAGACATTATGGAAATAGTAAAAGTGCAGAGAAGAGCCACCAAATTAATAAAGGGGATGTAAAATGTTACTTATAAGGAAAGGTTTGCTAAATTAGATTTGTTTACATTACAAAAGGTGTCTAAGAGGGGATATGATAACTATATACAAATATATTCGGGGACACGACAAAGACCTTTAAAAAAAACCTATTCATCCCAGGGGCAGTACAAAATACTCAGGGGCATCCCTTAAGGTTGGAGGAAAGGAGATTTCACCAGCAACAAAGGAAAGGGTTCTATACAGTAAGAGCAATTAAAATGTGGAATTCATTACCCATGGTGACTGTGATGGCAGATATAATAGATATGTTCAAAAAAAGGTTGGACATCTTTTTTTAGAAAGGAAAGCTATACGGGGATATACCAAATAAGTAAACATGAGAAGGATGTTGATCCAGGGAGTAATCTAATTGCCAATATTTGTAGTCAGGAATTAATTTTTTTTTCTCCCCCTTATGAAATTTCATTAGATGATATTTCACTGTGTTTTTTTTGTTTGCCTTCCTCTGGATCAGTATACTGTAAGCACAAATATAGAATTTAGGCGATGGATCTCTCCCTCTCTTTCTAAGGGATACGAAATCCAATGGGGATCTCTGAGGTTCCCGGTCTGATTATTTTAGTACCCAATCCACCTTCAGATTTTGCGTGCTGATCGGATTATGGCAAAAATCTGTGATGGAAATCTTTGGAACGGATTCCGACTGTTCTGCTATCTTTAGTTTACATGTGTAAAGAGCTTTTAATTGGCTACTTGAGACAGCACATGTTTTAAAAATGGGGAATGCTTTTGGTTTGTGTAATGAGAAAACAGCAATGTAATATGCCACTATATTTGTACAGGTGTACTGTAGCTTCCCTTTTACATCGGCAGTGCTGATAACAAGTCCTTTTTTTTATCTGCATTGCCTGGAAAAGCAGATTCGTGTTTAAACAAAGCCAGGGCTGTAATCCAAACAGAAACCCATTAGTAAAAAAACAAAAATACCAAACAGGCAATCCAAGAACATAAAGTTCCACTTCGAAGGAACCAGAGGTGACCATATCAAGAAGTCAAACTGAACATGCCTATTGCCTGGGGCCTAGACATACCTTCGTAGACTGGAATGAAAGGGAAGAGAACAAGCTTTCCAGACTTGAAAGGTCATCTCACCCTTTGGGGCTGTGTCCTAGTTAATAGCTACACCACTGAAAAGTTTAAGTGGTAGTAATTTATTCCGATTAAAAGTCTAAGTGTAGGATGTAGTGAGGTGAGGGGGGAGAACGCCGGCAACCAGGAATCAGCAAACTAGCATAGGAGAGCGTTCTGAATGTACTGTATCATCAACAACACTAGCAAGATAAAGAGACTGAAGTATCAGAGGGAAGCTTGTACACTGCAAATGCATACTTATATTTACCACATGGGGTGTATTCTATAAACACAGTATCACAAATATCATAAACAATCTTGAAATCTCATGCTGTTTGTGGTGAAGCAGAAGAAAACTAGAGATAGCTTCACGGTTAATTATGTGTTTTTCCACAGATTTGGACAAATGTGTACTTTATTAGAGTACTATGTAATTCTTCATCTTGAAGCAACGTTTCAGCTAGAATTTATAGTTAATTATAGATATGTTTTACAGAAGAATCATATTGGAATCCCTTGTTTCGTATGCATCACTGACAATCCATACAGTTGTAGCTTGAAGAGCTTACAATCTAATTATTGTATCTCTGCACAGAACGATCAAGTGACTTGGAAACATACACTTACTGTAGGAAAAGGTGAACAATAATGCATATTTAACAGAGTACACACATTGAAACCGCAGTGCATGGTTTATGGGAGAAAAAAAGTTATCTACTGGAGATAAAATTTCAATGTTTGATTATTTGAAAGATGTTTATATATTTCTCACTGCTCCTTCTATTTAAAGGAGATTTATCTTAAAGAATCCCCAGCACACAGACCGGTGCTGAAATGGAAAGCAGCTGGGAGGGGCTTTCACCGCAGAATGGGCATTATTTTAACGGTTTCTGAATGGAGTACAGTTCATTAAGAGCACGCATTTGGTTTCTCTAGTAGTTGCTTGCAGGAACTAATAATGATTATGAGTCTCCATAGTCTGAATACTGTACAAACACATTACAATGTTGGACATGGAAAGCCATAATCAGAATTGCTTTATACTCCTGTATATTAATTGTGCTTTTCAAAGTACTCCCTAGCTGTCTTTAGAGGAGAGATAATTATGTATAATAATAATAATAATAATAATAATAATAATAATAATAATAAATAACTGTATTTGGTAATGGTGACATTGACTCAGTAGCTTTAACCCACGGATGGCGAGCTCCAGTCCTCAAGGGCCAACAACAGATCAGGTTTTAAGGATATCCCTGCTTCAGCAGAGGTGTCTCAATCAGTGCCTCAGTCGTTGACTGACTGAGCCACCTGTGCTGAGTCCGGGATATCCTTGAAACCTGATCTGTTGGTGGCCCTTGAGGACTGGAGTTAGCCATTCCTGCTTTAATCCTTTGAGTACCAGAGGGGCTTTGGTTTATACCGCAAATGCGAAAAATTCATTCCGAAATTTGGATTTCAAAACGGTCAACATGCTCGTCCTTTGTAAAAAAATAAATAAAATGAAGAAATCATATGAATATGATAGTATTTAGTTTATAGGGTAGGCAGGCTGGGGTTTCACAGAGACAGAAACATTTTTGAACGGGTTCTGCGGTTTTAAAAGTTAACGCCATTGATCGGTACGGGGAGACCCCGTTTTAATTCTTACACAGACATTAACGCTTAAAGCAAGCGTCTATCCTAAACATGAATGTGTGGAACAGCCACGCACAATAGCGTTTGTGGAAAACACTGGACATTTATGCTGCAGACACGGTTTTACATCATGCATGATGTTGAGTTCATGCGCTGGTGGTGCATGGGGTGAGGCGACCAGTTCCAAGCACCAGTTATAGCCCAACTAAAATTCACTTTCATTAGCTAATCGTTTTCATTCTGAACCTTAGTGTGTGCGTGTGTGCGTGTGCGTGTGCGTGTGCGTGTGCGTGTGCGTGTGCGTGTGTGTGTGTGTGTGTGTGTGTGTGTGTGTGTGTGTGTGTGTCTAAACAGCTATAAGGAAGTGTTCAAGAGAGGAATATTGGAAGATTTTAACTTACCACTTTTTAACATAAGGATATAGTCCACATCTAAATATAGACCTACAAGTATGCTGAAAAGCAAGTTACTGTATACCCCAAGAAGAGACAAGAGAAGGCTGACATATGGTAAACATGTGACAACACATTTGATCTAAACAGATTAAAGACATAGGGCCTAATGCAGTAAGCCCCGATAAGGCTTTTTCGGCATTTTATAGCCGTTTTTTGCCCTCCTGATTCAGTAAGCCCCGATAAGTGGGAATTATCGGCAACTTTTCTTCCGAAAAAAAAAATTTTGCCACCCGGCTGCCGATAAGCCACTTATCGGGACTTTTTTTTCCCGCCTGAATTCAGTAAGCCCCGATCAGCTTTTTGGTGCTGATCGGCAGGCCAGATTGGAGATTTTATGGCCAATCCAGCCCGCCAACTAAAGTTGGCAACTTGCTGAAGGAGAAGCATCGGCAAGGGCGACACTTAGGAAAAATCAGCCCTTTTTCCTGCCTGTGATTGATGCCGGGGGTCTCCGGAGCTGATACCCGCACCGGAGCCCCCCGGCATGCATCCGAGGCAGGAAAAAGGCATTTAAAAGCCACTTCATTACCTTAGCGGCTAACCGCTAAGGCAATGAAGGGGTTAACCCACCGTGCCAGCGTTATTGTGGGTAGCGGGGATGGGTGAGGGGGGTATTTGGCCCTGGGTGTGAGTTTAGGACTTGCGGGGGGGATGCGGGGGCACTTAACCCCTTCACGACCGTAGCGGTTAATACCGCTACGGTCCTGAAGGGGTTAAGGCCTCCCGCTACCCACCCGCAAGCCCTAAACAACCACCGTTGGGGCTAATGCCCCCTTCACACACCCCCACTACCCACAATAATAAAAAAAACACACCCCAGCCCCACAATAACGAATTAAATAAATAATTAAATAATTATATATATATATATATATATATATATATATATATATATATATATATATATATATATATATAACCAACAACACCTATACCCCCCTAACATACAGTATAGTAATGGGCAGAATGACTATTATCCACAAATGGATAATAGTGCAGTTGTCCATTTACAATACATACACAACAATAAAGACTTTAAATACATATAGCACTCACCCATGTCCCACTGCCACGATGAAGGCCATCCTCATCTTCATCCTGCCCATGCCCCATCCGCTTCTGCAAAACAAACACAAGAATTACAACATCCAAATTAATGTCCCCTAACCCCTTAATCACCATAGCGGTTATTAACCGCTACAGTTATTAAGGGGTTAAGCCACCATCACCCACATACCCTCCCCCACAAAGCCCCCCAACCACCCTCACCCAATACCCACAGGGGAGTCCTACCAAATACCCTTGGGCCTAATACCCCCTCCCCCAGCACATACAGTACAATAATGTGCCAAATAACTATTATCCACATAGGGATAATACATTATTTGGCCATTATTAAACACATTCAATAACGTTAAAATGTAAAGAAAATTGTACTAACCTCATCAATAAGAAGTCTCCATCGCCAGCATCATCCTTGGGGTCCGTTGCCAACATTAGAAATAGCCACAACATTTGAATATCATTAACATAACACTGAACCCCTTAATCACCTTATCGGGTACTAACCTGAAAGGTAATTAAGGGGTGAAGCCATCCTGCAATGCCTACAACAGTTATGCATAACATCCTCAGTGAAATTAAAACCAATTGCCTAACCAAATTCCATTTAATCATTCAATCTGTAGGCTCACATGCCTCATAAAACATTGCATTTACAGTGTATACATGTAGCATAACATGTAAACTGCATGTACACGCTGCAAATCAATGTTAACAATACAATAATGCCACTCAAATCGCCATACATCACAAGAAGTATATTATTTAATACAATAAACTCACCATCAATGAATTACCACACATCAATTACATCCCTAAACAATTAAAATACCATCCATACCAATTACACAATGAACTAAAGCTATCCTAACAGAGAACAACTTCAAAACATAGTCAAAAGTACACCAACAATTACAATATAATAAAGCAAGGCTTTCCATATCCTACTGTACGGCCTGGAAGCCCAAAACTTACATCTGTCTAAAAATAAAATACATTTAGCACACATCAATGCATAGCCACAATGATTAACAATACAGAATTAGAAGCTTTAACAACACTATCATTTCTTACCCTGTATATATATCTGTACACATACATACAGACATACATACAGTGGGAAGAAATGATATGCATTGTAAAAAATGAAAACATGAAAAAGCAACACAAAAAACAGTTACATTAAGTACATTTCTTTATTTAACTTACCATTACTTGCCCCCACCGACTCCCGTTGATCAGCTTACTCACGAACCAATCCACGACACCATCCACGACACCATCCAGGAACAAATCCACGAACCAAACCAGGAACCAATCCAAGAACAAGTGCAGGAACCAATCCAGGAAGCAAGCCACGAAGAAATCCAAGAAACAATCCACGACACGATCCAGGAACAGGAACCCATAAAAGAAAAAAACATAACAAATTAAACATTAAAATAATAAAACATGACAATCAAGGGTTGTACTAGTTTTATTCTTAGTGAATCTGTATTACAATACCTTGTTCCGGGGTCTTCTTGACGTCCGGTGCCACGCCCTGGTCTTCAATCTTCAGGAGGAGGTCCGTCCTCCTCGGCATCTGCCTTCAAAATGAGACGACATAGGCTTTTAAAGGCCTATGACGTCACATTTGTCGTCATATGGTTCCCACGGCCCTGATTGGGCCGTGAAAACCATGTGTTTTGGCCGATGTAAAAAAATTGATGACGTCACTTAAAGGCAATGCCAGCACAGCCAATCAGAATGGCTTTGCTGCTATTGCCTTTAAGAAAACGTCATGAAATGACACATGGCCGGACTCACATGGTACTTGAACCAATCAGAGTAGGGATGGAGTTCCCACGCTCTGATTGGCTGGCTTACCATGTGAGTCCGGCCATGTGTCATTTCATGACGTTTTCTTAAAGGCAATAGCAGCAAAGCCATTCTGATTGGCTGTGCTGGCATTGCCTTTAAGTGACGTCATCAATTTTTTTACATCGGCCAAAACACATGGTTTTCACGGCCCAATCAGGGCCGTGGGAACCATATGACGACAAATGTGACGTCATAGGCCTTTAAAAGCCTATGTCGTCTCATTTTGAAGGCAGATGCCGAGGAGGACGGACCTCCTCCTGAAGATTGAAGACCAGGGCGTGGCACCGGACGTCAAGAAGACCCCGGAACAAGGTATTGTAATACAGATTCACTAAGAATAAAACTAGTACAACCCTTGATTGTCATGTTTTATTATTTTAATGTTTAATTTGTTATGTTTTTTTCTTTTATGGGTTCCTGTTCCTGGATCGTGTCGTGGATTGTTTCTTGGATTTCTTCGTGGCTTGCTTCCTGGATTGGTTCCTGCACTTGTTCTTGGATTGGTTCCTGGTTTGGTTCGTGGATTTGTTCCTGGATGGTGTCGTGGATGGTGTCGTGGATTGGTTCGTGAGTAAGCTGATCAACGGGAGTCGGTGGGGGCAAGTAATGGTAAGTTAAATAAAGAAATGTACTTAATGTAACTGTTTTTTGTGTTGCTTTTTCATGTTTTCATTTTTTACAATGCATATCATTTCTTCCCACTGTATGTATGTCTGTATGTATGTGTACAGATATATTATATACAGGGTAAGAAATGATAGTGTTGTTAAAGCTTCTAATTCTGTATTGTTAATCATTGTGGCTATGCATTGATGTGTGCTAAATGTATTTTATTTTTAGACAGATGTAAGTTTTGGGCTTCCAGGCCGTACAGTAGGATATGGAAAGCCTTGCTTTATTATATTGTAATTGTTGGTGTACTTTTGACTATGTTTTGAAGTTGTTCTCTGTTAGGATAGCTTTAGTTCATTGTGTAATTGGTATGGATGGTATTTTAATTGTTTAGGGATGTAATTGATGTGTGGTAATTCATTGATGGTGAGTTTATTGTATTAAATAATATACTTCTTGTGATGTATGGCGATTTGAGTGGCATTATTGTATTGTTAACATTGATTTGCAGCGTGTACATGCAGTTTACATGTTATGCTACATGTATACACTGTAAATGCAATGTTTTATGAGGCATGTGAGCCTACAGATTGAATGATTAAATGGAATTTGGTTAGGCAATTGGTTTTAATTTCACTGAGGATGTTATGCATAACTGTTGTAGGCATTGCAGGATGGCTTCACCCCTTAATTACCTTTCAGGTTAGTACCCGATAAGGTGATTAAGGGGTTCAGTGTTATGTTAATGATATTCAAATGTTGTGGCTATTTCTAATGTTGGCAACGGACCCCAAGGATGATGCTGGCGACGGAGACTTCTTATTGATGAGGTTAGTACAATTTTCTTTACATTTTAACGTTATTGAATGTGTTTAATAATGGCCAAATAATGTATTATCCCTATGTGGATAATAGTTATTTGGCACATTATTGTACTGTATGTGCTGGGGGAGGGGGTATTAGGCCCAAGGGTATTTGGTAGGACTCCCCTGTGGGTATTGGGTGAGGGTGGTTGGGGGGCTTTGTGGGGGAGGGTATGTGGGTGATGGTGGCTTAACCCCTTAATAACTGTAGCGGTTAATAACCGCTATGGTGATTAAGGGGTTAGGGGACATTAATTTGGATGTTGTAATTCTTGTGTTTGTTTTGCAGAAGCGGATGGGGCATGGGCAGGATGAAGATGAGGATGGCCTTCATCGTGGCAGTGGGACATGGGTGAGTGCTATATGTATTTAAAGTCTTTATTGTTGTGTATGTATTGTAAATGGACAACTGCACTATTATCCATTTGTGGATAATAGTCATTCTGCCCATTACTATACTGTATGTTGTGTATTGATGCTATGTTTATTGGGGGCATTTGTCCCCAATAAACATGCTACTATGCGTTAACCCCTTCATTGCCTTAGCGGCTATCCGCTATGGTAATGAAGCAGCATTAAAGTATTTTAATAATATTGTGCGGAAGCAGGAGGCCCCCTGAGCTGAAGCGCATTTATTTGTGGCTCAGAGACCCCCTGCCTCCCGAGTTACAGGCCCCGGTTTGGGCCATCGGTTACAGTGTGGACGCCATGTTTATTGCGGGGACGCTATAAACATGGCGGCGACACTGCCACCCGATGACACATACCAGGGCCTGTAACTCGGGAAGCAGGGGGTCCCTGCTCCACAAAGCAATGCGGTTCAGCTCAGGGGACCCCCTGCTCACTGTACAGTATAATTAAAAAGACATTCATGCTGCTTCATTACCGTTGCACATAGCCGCCAAGGTAAGGAACGAGTCTTTATTGATGTGTGTGTGTTTTATTTATACTGTACATGTGCAGAGGGTCTCCGGAGCAGAACAGCGTTGGTTTGAGGTCCGGGGACCCCCTGCCCCCCGAGATACAGGCCCCTTTATGGGGTGCCGGTATCCCTCTGGTTTGTTTACAGGTCGCGGTCACGTGATCGGGACCTTTAAACGCCGAGGGATACCGGCACCTCATAAAGGGGCCTGTATCTCGGGGGGCAGGGGGTCCCCGGACCTCAAACCAACGCGGTTCAGCTCCGAAGACCCCCTGCACATGTACACTATGAATAAAAGTTGTTTTTAAATACTTTTTTTGGTGCCGAAGTTTGCGCTGAGAGAGCGGCTTGTCTCTCTCAGCTGCAAACATCTATTGGCACCAAAGGCTTATCGGGAGCCTTATCGGGAGCCAGGCTGTATCGCCACAGCTCATCGGCAGCTTTGCTTTCGCAGTGCTTCAGCAGGGATCGGAAGGATTCGGCCCTTACTGAATACTGCGAGGGCAAATCGCCCAAAAAAAACATTTTCGCAATTCGTGCCGAAAATTTTGTATCGGGGCTTACTGCATGAGGCCCATAGGCCCAAAGCCACTAAATGGTGCTAAGCTTCAGCACGCATCATCTCCCATCCATATTAACGGGAGTAAAAGCGTGCTAAAGCTTAACACCATTTTCTGGATCTGGGTGATATTGTTCATCTACTGGGATATCCTTTTGTGTTATAGGAGAAATACTATCCACAAAATGTAGAATTACTTGGCCAGAATGGGAGTTGATAGTTCAGCATAATGGTTCCTACACCTATGGAAGATTCTTAATATATAATGGAGTTTTTAAAACGAATGACTTTTGACATACTGTACATAGACAAAAATCCTATTGGAATGTGGTTCGAAGTTCTAGCAGCTGTATTGTCCCGGAGAAATGTGTATTTGTTGTTTTAGGTTGGCATACCTTTTAAGGGAACAGCAGAAGAGTTCTTCATAGATGAAATGATAGTGTGCAAAGCTTTTACAACTTAATTGTACTGTACACTACAACAGGAGACCTGTGTGGCTTTAAAAGCTCTGTATTCTATAGTTCTATCTATGAAGAAATTTTCTGTTGGTCCCTTAAAGCTGCAGACCAAGCAATATCCTACATGTGTTTTTTTTTAATTAAATCAGTTCTGTTCTATGAGAAAATTCTTATAGCATTTAAAAAACAACAACTCTGAATGACATGTTTAATGTATTATAATGTAACAAGCATTTTTTGTTTCTATAGCCACCATTTACGAAGTCACATCCCCTTCCTCTTCTGAAACAGACTATGACAGACCCCTTTTTAAGCCCTGCCCTCTCCCTAGCAGTGCAACAATTGTATCTAGTGACTGCCTGGTCACATGATCTTCCCCACAGAACTTTGCATCTTTGGTCCTCTGCTGCTGCACTGACCATCATTTAGAGAACCCCCAAGCCAAATCTTCGCCGACAGATCACAGGAGAACGTATTGATCGGCAACTTAGCTAATTACTTATAATTGTGTGGCTTGTATTGATGCACATATTAAAGGGAGAATTTTTTTATTTTAAACGTCAGCTGGGACTGTTGCTTTAAAAGGTATCGTAAAGTACAATGAATCAGAGACAGGTTCAGTGTAATAGCAGATATAGCCACTAGATACTGTGGTGTCCATCTCAACAATGTTACATTGGGAAAATAATTAGATATCGTTAAAAAAAAAATACAAGTACAGATGTAAAGAGTATGAGGATGCACTACTGCATATAAATAAAGATATACAAGAGAATTCATGATGGCGACGCCGAACCTGAGATGTTCATGCCTGTCTTCATATGCAGTACTGCAGTTACACCAAACAAAGTCATTTATTGCAATTTTGTGGATTAAAAAAAAATCAGCAAAAATATTCCAGTAGTGAAAATAGATTAAAAAGATTGCTACAATGTGCGATTGAGTGGATAATTAAATTGAATACCAAGTAGCATAATGGCTTCAATAAGGGAGTTGATTATACACTTGTAAACTGAAGGGAAAAGAATGGTTGAATTGATCTGAATGTTTTACTCAAATATGTTGTGTAGACTAATTAATTCAGAAAAAAAAATGACATCTAAATTCAGCTTCTTAGGACACGCGCTTCTCCCCATTAGGAGAGAGCATGGTGTAGGCTAAGTGTGTATTGTTTCTATGTCTTGTCATGGTTAAGTAAATGATTAAAGAAAAGAAAATACAATTAAAAGGTTTTGACTCGTGGAGTTATTTACTGCTCTCTCCTGGTTGCATAACCAGTACCGAACAATTGAAACATATGAATCAAACTGAAAACTCAAATTGCTTTCACTGGGACTCCTTGCCTTTCATTAAAAATTTTTTTTTTTTTTTTTGCTTTGTTTTGCCCCATTTTTACAGCTGAGAGACTTAGTAAACGGGCCCCCTGGTGTTCAATTACATTGTGTGCATTATTGGGTGGGGGAGTTGACAGAGAGTAGAGTTCCCCCTAGCACAGTGATGTCCAACTCCAGTCCTCAAGGGGATTGGTCAGGTTTTCAGGATGTCCCTGCTTCAGCACAGGTGGCTCAATCAGTGGCTCAGTCTGAGCCACCTGTGCTGAAGCAGGCATATCCTGAAAAACCTGACCTCTTGGTGGCCCTTGAGGACTGGAGTTGGCCATCCCTTAGCACTGAAGGGGCTAAATATATCTGTTTTATGAACACATGAATAAATTATCACTGACCTAAATTAAACCCTTTCCTTGCAGTTGCAATGCCCACCACCTCCTCCTTTCTTGGTAGGAGTGCCTCTCTAGGTCTGATATTGCTAATGTTCTCTTTCCCTTTTAATCTTTACAGTGCATATGCCCTTTGCTATGCCAGTGCTATATTGCCTTCTCACAAGGCTTTTTCCTTGAAACGTTTTTTGTGTGACAGAACTTCCTCAATGAACACACATTCTCTTCTCTTTGTGTATAAATGATATTGCATGTCTGCATTTTTTTGTTTATTTTTCTCTCTTATTATACCAGATAAAAAGCTCAAGAGAAGCTCATCTTCACTTTTCTTCAACAGTAAACAACAAAGGCGCTCTTTTTACCACTGCAAATGGCATTCTAGACATGTCCCTAAAAAATTGCCTCCCCGGGAAGTTAAAATGGCTCCGGTCATTGAGCGCAGTGCCGTAGTTGCCATAGCAACAGCGTATGCCTGTGAAATAATAAGCAAATGAAAAAAAAAAACATTTTGAAAAATTCAAAGCATGAAACAGAGCACAACATGAATGATTAGTTGATATAATTACTAATTTGTATTTTATTTTAAGGAGATGAGGAGGAGTGATGCTTTAACAAGATTCATATGGTTTCATTTACTGTACAACATACCAGTGAGGTTTCAAGTAGAATTATATTTTTAAAATGTATGAACAACAAATACTGATCACTGGGAATATACCCATGATTTTAGTGCTATAACAGCATCAGCATTAATATTCAAAATACAAAAAAGGTCAGTGTACAAGAGTGCAAAGATTGCCATAAATGTATGTACTGTACATGAATATAAATATATGCCTGTGATTTTGATTGGACTCTAATTTGATGTATATTTTTGAATATCCGTTGAGAAATTGGATATGCATTATATCTGTATTTTGTTTATTATTTAATTATTTCTCATTTTGTTTATATCTTTGACACGGCGGTCTGCAGACACGCTGCTACAGATCATGAATGTGAATGAATATCAAACGCTGTGACATAACATGGATAGTAGACTCACTTACACATTATTATTTGTAGGACCCTGGGATGTATCATTGATGCTCTGGATAAATGATTTATGTTTCCTTTTCATTGTTCAATCTGTTAAAAGAGGGTGGTTGGTGTAGATAGAGCACAGCTCCAGACGCCCTGCGATGTGAAGCAGGGAAAACAAAACCAGGCCACTCCGCAGTAGTATCAAATTTGTATTTTGCCAACTAACACATACAGGGAACAAAAATAGGACAGATAGAACGCACCTACGCGTTTCGTACAGGGGTACTTTATCAACCTTGACCTTGATGTGCTCTATCTACACCAACCACCCTCTTGGACTCATCAACGGATGGATTGCACGCTACTGATCCTGAGAGTGCCCCCTGGATGAGCAGGTAAAGTGCCAATGTGCCTTATCTAAATCCTGCTGTTAATGGACATAGTTCCTTCCTCATTATACCTTCAGGGTGATTATTGTGTACATCCCGGTGGTTGTCTCAACTGACTCCACTTGTCACTTCCCCTACAGTTATTACGCAGTTTCATTGCATTATTGAGGGGCACTCCATCATCGCCGGACCACCAAATTAATGGTCTCATTACCAAATATGTCCCATGAAGTTACCTGTTCAATTTTGAGCACCACATATACCACATTCCTTTCAATCTGTTAAAACGCTGTACACAAGTTTATGTGGTTGATGTATAATCTGGATTATTGTGATACTTTGTATTCACAGAATGTTGGTAATTGTCACTTTCAATTGTAAATCCTTATTGTTCACTCTTCCCACCTTGTCCCTGCATTGGTGACATTTTTTCTGACTGATTTACAGTATGACATCTTCATGTCTACCGTCATTGCCTTGTTGCCATGACATCAGACACTAAAATGGCAGCCCCCTGGGATGATTTATTCACGTGATATGCAGTGAGTATGAGTGGTAGATGTCTCCCTCTCACAATTACACTCTTGATAAAGTGCTTACTGGCCCGAAACATTGTGTTTGTTTTTTAAGGGGTCAGCCTGTTAGCCTGTGGCAGGACAGCTTCGTGGTAGGGTCAGTAAGAGTCCCAAACAGTTGGTAAGGCTTTTAACTTCAGTGGTTTATTTTCCATAATCAAATAAACGTTAGGAACACCGTCCCTTTAAGGTAAACACACAACATAAAAGGAACACCTACTCCACGGTAGGGTGGCTAACTATACAATATAAGCCTAGCTGTGAGCTGGCCGACTAAACCGGTTACCAGCTTTTAAATCACATTCATGGATAGAGAAATAAGACCAATTCCTTATCTGTTTGGTTGGGACTCCTGTCCTTATAGATTCCAGGCATTCCTTCTGGATCCAGCAGCCAGGACCGCTACTATATGTAGTATGAGATAGCCATGTAGTAGGAGACCAGCAGTAGCCTACTTATCAAGCAGCATGACAGCTGTCTTAATTCAGCCCTGATGGCTCAGGTACCTCTAACCAGGTTTCAGCAGTCAGATGTACAGTAGGGTTCCCAGGCATACTCATCAGCAAATGACTTTACCCTGTCACATGGCCCTTTTCACATTTTCTGGTCTCCTTTATATTCAAGTACATATATGTATGGCAATCTGTGCACTCTTTGTGTAATACACTGATCTTTTCTGTATTTTGATTATTAATGTTGATGCTGTTATAGCACTCAGATCATACTGTACGTGTATTCCCCACAGTCAGGATAAAGGTTTTAGATATTACCGTACTCCTTATAGATAATTGTAGTGTGTTTCCTTGTTCTTTGTAAGATGCAGGCAGTTGAAGAGTGGCTGGAATCCCACTTCTGCCACGTGGTTAAATTTGAAGCTGGATATCTTCTTGCTGCACTGTTCTAGTAAAATCTTACACCAGTCATTATAGCATAATAAATTGTTTTATTTGCACGTTGCAAACGCAAAGGGATAGGTAGATATATTCTGGGTGATCAGTGTTTGTTGTTCAAACATTTTTGGAATATTATTCTACTTGAAACCTGACTGGTGTGTTTCTTCTTTTTAACCACATGGTCCATTCTACTTATGATATTTAGTGACTTGTGGGGAGTGAGAAATACCCACTGAGCAGTGGTAATTCCAGATATTACATTTTTTTATTTATATAATTGTACTCTTATATTTACCTGGTAGGCGTAATGTGATGAGGTGCATTGACATTTTGTGGTTTGTTCATTCACTGCGCAGCAATGAATCAGATGAAAAGATACAGTGCAATAAACCAATACAATTGAGAGATACAATTCAGGACATGTACAGAATGTGACTGGTAAAAGTATAACTCAAAATCCTATGTAATGTCGTTAATATCTACACTGCTGTCTTTGAAAATATAAATCTGCAGCATGCTACTGCAACCACAGCAATGCCACCAATCGTGTAGAAAGCTTTAGCTAGCATTGTGCGTACGTGTGTACCTAACCTGGCATTAGCAAACATTGTACTTAATGCACACAAGTGTACCTAACCCAGCTTTATCTAGCATTGTATGTGTAATGGTTCTACGGGCCCCCACTCAATCTCACATTGGCCCCTGTGGTCTACTGGCCCCATTACATGTCTGTGTGATATGTGGTGCACCTGCTGGAAACAGGACTCCTGAGTCTCCCGCTTGGTTGGTATGGGGAATATCACCATGACAGGTGTCTGAGGTAGTGTGCTTTGAGTCCTATCTTTACTTTGAAATTTCTATTATCACACATGGTGCTCCTCTCTGCGGGGCAGCTGACATTTCGATGCAATAAAGAATGCCAGTGCACCACCTACATGTATCTAATGTATGTTTGACTCATGTTGCACTACCTCAGGCTAGGCTCACTCTCTCTGTGTATGCTGTGTCCACCTTCCTCCAGTATGTGCTCTGCGGTAAGTGTCCTGGCTACTGGCTAGAGTACTCTGCCATCTCCCATGCAGTACTAGTGCATCAACCTCTCTTGGCTACCTCTAGTGCAGATCCTCTCCAGAATTCCTTACCCGAGTTATCCAGGCTATCCCTTCAGGCATCCTACAACTAGCCGCCTCACGGTGACCAGGACAGCTATAGCCCTGTCTCCAGACCCACTTACTCCTCTCAGGGTCCTAGGTCATCCTAGACAAGTATATTACATACTCTGACTACCCCTAGGCTCCGTCCCCATACACAGCACTGACTGGCAGCATACACTCTCCCTGTTTCCTAGTGTGCCTGGCAAAAGCCTGTCCTGTTGATACAGATCTTAGCAGCGCCTCCAAAAATGTAACGGTTCTACAGGCCCCCACCCAATCTCACATTGGCCCCTGTGGTCTACTGGCCCCATTACATGTCTGTGTGATATGTGGTGCACCTGCTGGCAACAGGACTCCTGAGTCTCCCGCTTGGTTGGTATGGGGAATATCACCATGACAGGCATCTGAGGTAGTGTGCTTGGAGTCCTACTCGCATTTGGTTACAGCGCCTCCACCCCATCAGGATCTCTGCAGCAGCAGGGGAAGTATCTGATGGGGAACTCCTCTCAGGTGCATACTTCTGTGGAATAACTTCACTCTCACACAGAAGGGATCTTTTGAACCAGGGCATCTTTAATGGCATCTCCATAGGCAGACTGCCCCTCATAGCGGTCGTGCTTAGCCTCTCATCTTGTCGAGGTACCCCCCTTAAGAAGGTTCCTTCTCTCTTAATAGAGTTGGTTCACCTCTCCCCTAAGGGAGATCCCCATCTGTGCCAGGTCCCTGGTCACAGTGTGTAGTTAGCTTGCACTTGACTCTGACAGCCTTGAACTGCTACAGACACTCTGGTAGACTACTTCAGAACTAGAACAGAACTCCTAACTTTAGGCAGTACTTTGTCTTATATAATATCCAGAAACCAACCCACCTCTGTGTCACTAACAGTGGACACAAAGCATTTTGTCACTTCCTTTGTTACATTTGACACCTCACCAGGGTTTGAGGGCAAACCTCCATGATTGTAGCTGGCAACCCTGAATACTTATAAAAGGAAACTTATCAAAATGTGGCGCTCTAGATTATCAGTTGATACACAGTGATACTAGTGCAAAAAATATAAGCAAAAATATATAAACAGTGATACTTATACAAATGTTTATGAAGATGCAGCTGTAACCCGGTGGAGATTGCTCGGTCAATCCTCGTGATGTGAAGTATGAAGAAGTGTCCGGGAAGCGCAATATGTGAATAAAGATAAATAAATCGTAATAGTGCAATATTGTTATGATTATGATCAGAATGAGATGTCTTGGCTCAATATTTAATACTCACAAACGTGAGAGGATATAAGGCACGTAAAGGTATCTTTAGGGATGTAGTTTTCACTCAGTAGACAAGGGATGCAGAACTCAGTGTTCACCCAAATATCTGGACTCCCAAGGACCTTAAGAAATACAACTGGACATAGTGCAGACCGTCTGTACAATTTATAATTGGTAAGTAGAAAAGGGAGTTACACTCACATGATATCAGTTAAAAACAAGCATTTAGATCTCTCTGGATCTCGCCAGCCGAACGAATGATGTCTCCTAGCCCCTCTCTCGTGGCGTGCGTTCCAGCGGTGCGTTCCACTCAACCGGAAGTGATATCATCCGCTCCGTCCACTTCCTGGGGTTTCGGCCGGCTCAGAAGAAAAACGTCACTCTACGCGTTTCACCACATAGGTTTCATCAGGAGTGACGTTTCAATGCATAGGGGAGGTGTTTATACCCTAATTTTGGGTCTCATTAGTCAATAATACACCTGATACTACCTGGGCTAATAGTATACATCTGTGGTTATAATGAGCTTACAAATCGCTGTTTCTATATGGCACATATATGAAATTTTATAAATTAGCCCATATATATTGTGCAAGTCATAAATACAGATACTTTATACAATCATCATAAAATGCATTAGGTTAATTAAAATATACTCTTTAATCTGCTGTGCAAAAGTTAACAATAAAATTATATATATGTAAAAAATATATATATAAACTGCAAATGTAAAATACACTGCATAAAGACCCCTAAAAACACGCATCTTGGAACATATAGGAAATATTAAACGAAAAATGACCACACACAGTGTTCCTAACCACTTCTTGATGGTACATAATGCGGACCCTAAGGGGTTAAAATTTAAAGCAATCGAACAAGTTATGCCCCATTGGAGAGGAGGAAACAGGAATATTGCATTGATTAAAAGGGAATCCTTTTGGATGTTCGAATTAAAAACTATATTCCCATCCGGTTTGAATTTAGAATTTGACGTTAAACCTTTTCTGTGATTTTATAATGTACTAATATTTTATCTCTTCATTTTTTAGAAATATGCCTCTTGCCCAGATGTTCATTACTATGTACTTTCCATATATATACCTCCAGCTTAGAGATAATCTTCCTTTGTAAATACCTGTTTTTAATATTTTAAAGTATTTTTATGCAGTGTATTTTACATTTGCAGTTTATATATATATTTTTTACATATATATAATTTTATTGTTAACTTTTGCACAGCAGATTAAAGAGTATATTTTAATTAACCTAATGCATTTTATGATGATTGTATAAAGTATCTGTATTTATGACTTGCACAATATATATGGGCTAATTTATAAAATTTCATATATGTGCCATATAGAAACAGCGATTTGTAAGCTCATTATAACCACAGATGTATACTATTAGCCCAGGTAGTATCAGGTGTATTATTGACTAATGAGACCCAAAATTAGGGTATAAACACCTCCCCTATGCATTGAAACGTCACTCCTGATGAAACCTATGTGGTGAAACGCGTAGAGTGACGTTTTTCTTCTGAGCCGGCCGAAACCCCAGGAAGTGGACGGAGCGGATGATATCACTTCCGGTTGAGTGGAACGCACCGCTGGAACGCACGCCACGAGAGAGGGGCTAGGAGACATCATTCGTTCGGCTGGCGAGATCCAGAGAGATCTAAATGCTTGTTTTTAACTGATATCATGTGAGTGTAACTCCCTTTTCTACTTACCAATTATAAATTGTACAGACGGTCTGCACTATGTCCAGTTGTATTTCTTAAGGTCCTTGGGAGTCCAGATATTTGGGTGAACACTGAGTTCTGCATCCCTTGTCTACTGAGTGAAAACTACATCCCTAAAGATACCTTTACGTGCCTTATATCCTCTCACGTTTGTGAGTATTAAATATTGAGCCAAGACATCTCATTCTGATCATAATCATAACAATATTGCACTATTACGATTTATTTATCTTTATTCACATATTGCGCTTCCCGGACACTTCTTCATACAACCCTGAATACTTACCAGGCTTACTGCCAGCATGAGAAAGAGATGCACACCATTTTTACACATGGCTACATATGCACACAGGTGTACCTAACCCAGCTTTATCTAGCATTGTATGTACACAGGTGTATCTAACCTGGCTTTATATAGCATTGTATGCACATAAGTGTACCTAACCAGGCTTTAGCACGCATTGTGCGCACATGTGTGTAGTTAACCAGGATTCAGCTAGCATTGTACTGTACAGTATGCACAAAAGTGTACCTAACTGGGCTGAAGCTAGCATTGTATGCACACTAATGTACAGTACCTTACCCGGCTTTTTCTAGCATTGTACTGTATGCACACAAGTGTACCTAACTGCGCTTTAGCTAGCATTGTGTGCACACTAGTGCATTTACAGTAACTGAGTTGCAGCACGTATTGTAAGAAGGGCCGTGTAGACGGACGTTCACAGAGGTACACAATTGGAGACTTTATAAGGTGAAATTATAACGAGGCTTTATTGTGCCTTTTCCTTAACATCAGGAAACCATCCAAACAAGGGGGAAACACAGCTTCTATTCACTTGGGAGTGGTTCTAGTGAATACTATGCAATTCACAACTCCCTTAGTTAAGCATGTCTCCCAGCCCCAAACACATACTGCTGCGGCCAAGTTTATTCGAGCATTTGCCCGTTCTTGGCCGCAGCAGTAGCCTGGCGCGCGCCCGAGAGTGACGGGCGCGCGCCGAAGCAGCGGAAGAGCGCCCTCCGATCGGGGCGCTCTCCCTACCGCTGCCGGGTCCGCCGGGTCCCCCGGAACCCCCTGCCGCTGTCCCGCGATCGCGGGACACCAGGGCTCCCTCGGGGAGCCCCTGGACGCGCGTGCAGGGGGCGCACGCTCCCGAAGACGCCGAGGGGCGGCCACTAGCAAGCCGGGAAATCTCCCGGCTTGCGGTACCGGCCACACTCTAATAAAGTGTGTCGGTAGTGTAGCATAAAATGAACAGATATAAAAAGTCTTGTAATAAAAGTCTTATCTGTTCCTTGTAGTTTGGAGGGAAAATCTTCTCTGTCCCTGGTTGCGACCTTTTCTTCAGGGTTTGTCAGCATTCAGGTTTAGAAGTTTCCCTTGTGTCTTGGAAGCAGCTCTGCTGTGTCTTCTGGCAGAGCTCAAGACATGGTCAGCTCCAGAGATCTGTGTTCTCTTGGTCAGTCTCTCCTGGGAGACTCAAGAACCTCTGCTCTGTCTCCAAAGTTCAGCTTACACGTGAGCTAAGGAGTCACTTTCTGTCTCAAAGGAAGGCTTTTTCTACCACCTGTAATCAGGCAGGTGGTGTTAGTTAATTTGCTACCAGCAGTTAACCACCACACTGCTGGATTAGAGGCACATTTGTGAACAGGGCTAAGTCCCCTGTTACATAACTCCCCTGTTTGTGGGAAGCTCAGGCTTACCACGGCCAAAGCCCATCCTTCTACTCTCATTCGAGATCTGTCTGTGACTTAAATGAGAGTGGATGGAGGAAGAGAACCCTCTGTCCCGCTGGGATTGGAGCCCTTTCTCCAGTTTATTTTTGTCTCCTCCTGAAGGTGCTTGAGATCAGCATTCCTCAGTCGCTCGAGGAGGACTTTTTCCAAGTACAGTCTTTTTTCTACATGCGCGGTCATGAGATTTCCCTCGCGTCGGGTGCTTGTCTTATTGTAGGCAGACTGTATAGCAGCAGTTGCAGAGTGTTTAAAAACAGCCCTTTGAGTTTTTTGCTCTTGAAGCTGTCTCTCTGCCTTTTTCCCACTCAATGGGGTTGCTAGTTCAGCCTCTTTGAGATTAAGATGCAATTCCTCACCCACTTCCAGAGAATGTCCCATCTTTTCAGCTTCATCAGCTAAGGATTCTTCTGGTTTTGATTCAGCACGTGTACCTTCTTTTGTTACCTGTTGGGTGGCTGAAGGTTTTGCTAGTGCTTGTTTAGGTAGTTCAAATTTTGTAACCTTGTCTTTCAGATGAGCGGTATTCCCAGCTCTCACTGTACCCTTGTCTTCATGGGTTTTTGTGGCCGTGGGATACTGACGCTTAGTCAGGGTCAATACTTGTCCTTGTAGGACTGTAATCTCATCCGCGAGAGATCCCTGTTTTTTGAGTGCGTCTTGCAAGTCTCTTCTCAGGGAATTTATCTGCATGCTTTGCTTTCTCTGAGCTTGCTTCCACATTTTTATTGCATTGTGAAGCACTATGAACTTCTTTGCTTGGGCCACAGTTACTTGTTTCAGTTTCTGGACCTTCTTGTGCTCCCTTTTGTGCCGCGTCACCTGGGTTCTAAGCTTGGCCTTTAGCGATGCTTTGGTGATGCTCAGGGTAGCCTTCAGTTTCTCATGCTGCTTTGCGGGGACATACTGGGTCATCAGACGTTCCTGCAGCACTTGAATTTCTTTAACAGCCTGCAGATTGTCATCCTGCAGAGTTCGCTGCTTTTCCTCTGCCTTCTCGAGGTGCGTACGCAGACCTTGCAGTTGGTTCTGCAGTCGGTGCTCTGCTTCAAACTTCTCACCTTCCAAAAGTCTATTTATTTCTTTAAGCTCGTGCAGCTTTTCATTTTTTCCCTTGACTTCGTTTGTCAAATTAAAATTTTCTTCTATGAGTTTTACGTTTTTTCTTTGTAATCTTAAATGTTCTCCTTTTTCAGTCTCTGTACTATTCAGGGCCTCTTTGCAGTCCTCCTTCCATTTATGTACTTCTGCTTTGAGACGGACAGTCTCCTGGAGTGAGACATCCTTCTCTAGGTTGAGGGTCTGAAGCTCCTTCTGGGAGACTTGGAGATTTGTATTAAGATTGGCAATAGTTTCTTTAGCAATGTCCAGCTCCTCAGTGAGACTGTTTAGTTCCTTTCTGGAAACTTCCAGGTCTGTGCGGCAGCTGTTGGTCTCATGATGTGAGGCATCCAGTGCTCTGCGGAGTGTCTGAACCTCTTTCTGAGATACGTCCACCTCTATCCGGACACTGTTGACCTCCTGTTGTGAGGCATGCAGCTCTATGCGAAGAGTGTGAACCTCTTGCTGGAAGACTGTCATCTGCTTCAGTGCCTCCTCATACTTCTGCTTTAGCGTAGCCACCATTTTATCAGATTGGCTCTGCTTTCCATCCATGGCGGAAATAGTAGCATTTGCAGTATCTAGCTCAGTCTTGAGATCGTCCAATTACGTCCTGGCTAAAGAGTAAATTGTGAGCACATCTTTTTGTAGCCTCACGTTATTTTTCTGTAGCTCTGTGTAACCATCTTCCTTTTGTTTCAATTGTTCACAGAGCATATCACAGTCATGCCTGGCATTTTTCAGGGCATCTTCAGGGTTGGTCAAGGGATCGTCACTCACTGGTTCCGGCTCCACTTCCCTGGGATGGTTCGTTGAGGGTTCCTCACTGTTGGCACCGGACAGACACTTCTTTGGGGTACACGACTTCTGCCTTGGGCCCTCTGGATATTTGGTTAACCGCGGGACGAATTCTCAATTTTTTCTAGGCTGCAGGGCAACTCGGTCCCCCTTTTCCTCCACAGGATCTGCGGACGTGTCTGTTCCTTCCACGGTAAGTGAAGAACCGCGTTTCTTTCTCCGCTTTTTTGTTTTGGATGACTTTGTCCCATCAGGAATACTGGGGTCTCCTTCTTTATTTGATACTTTAGCAGCTTCATTATATACGCCAGGCTTTTCTTGCAGATGCTTTAGCTGACAGAAATATTGGGTGATCTGCTGCTCCTGCTCTTTCTCTTGTCGACCATATTCGTCATCATAGAGGGCGGTCTTTTCTGTTCATGCCGAAATCAAGCACCCCCACCATTCTTGGGGTGTTTTGTGGATGTGACTCGGTTCGGGTTCCCCGTAAGAGATGTCTTCCTCTTTATTGGACTGGAAGGGCCACTCTTCCGTGGGGTAGGGTTCATTACAGGAATGCTGCATCTTGTCCTCCATTTTTAGGCTATCGGGTGTAATTTTCTTCCTGACCTTAGGAGGCGCTATTGCAACTGTTGCCACTGTATTTGTTAGAACCCCCAATTGTGGTAGTCCTACAGGTGGGCATATTTTGCTTGTAGAGGTCGTAGCTCTCACAGGCATCTCTGTAGACTTTTCTTTCTTGGGTAAATTTTTTACAATATCAGCAGTACTGTGCATGCATTTTCTCTTATCAGGTATACAAGATGTGCAGTTGCTAGGTAAAAAGTCTATTTGCTTTACACCATTTACTTGCTAGGTTTAATCTCTCATTAGGTATGCTGAATGTGTGGTTGCTAGGTAAAAACTTCTGATTGCTTTACACCATTTACTTGCTAGGTGCGATCCCTCCGCTTCAGCAACAGAATTTGGTTTTCTGCTTGAGTTCAATAATTTTCAGTCTCATCTTTGGGTATTTTGGCATTCACACTTCACACTTTCGGTGTTTGTTTTGCTCCCAAGATATATATAGGCAGACTTTTATACTTGCAGAAAAAAAACATTCTTTTCAGTGGACTATTTCTTTCATTCCTGGCAGGTTGACTCAACACTCAGCAATTGGCTTTGAAATACCTTTTACACAGTTCAGCAATCCCTTTTTCCCCTATAGGGCAATTTTATACTCAGCATTTGTTTGATAAAAATTCCCCTGCTTCAGCACAGTCTTGTATCAATTTTCATACTTTTCTGCATATACTCCATTCACAGCTGGTAGCCCTATGCAGTGTGGCAACCTTTATTAACAAAATCAGTACCAATCGTGTGTCACCATCTGTATTCACTGCTTCAGCGAAAATTTTGAAAACAACAAACACCTATCCCTTTTTAAGGGCTAACTCACTTCTTGAACCCTGACTATGGCTGGAAGGCAAAACCCCTATTTCAATGACCATATTACACTTTGTGATAGGCAAATAAGGTTTAGCTGCTTCAGCAGTCTCTCTCCTCTTGGGAATGGGGAAAAGAGTCCATCTGTGGTTTTGTAAGTTTCAGTGCAGTGTAAGTTTAAGTGGTGTGTATCCCTTTAACTCTGGTCTCTGCTGCATGAGATTTTTTTTTTTTTTTTTAAGTTGCTCACACTGTTTATAGGCAAAAAGCATAAAAAAATATCACATAAAAAATCTCCGGTCCTTTTTAACTTCAAAGACACCTCTCGTCCCACTTCTGACAACATATGTAGACGGACGTTCACAGAGGTACACAATTGGAGACTTTTTAAGGTGAAATTATAACGAGGCTTTATTGTGCCTTTTCCTTAACATCAGGAAACCATCCAAACAAGGGGGAAACACAGCTTCTATTCACTTGGGAGTGGTTCTAGTGAAATACTATGCAATTCACAACTCCCTTAGTTAAACATGTCTCCCAGCCCCAAACACATAGCATGAAATGAACAGATATAAAAAGTCTTGTAATAAAAGTCTTATCTGTTCCTTGTAGTTTGGAGGGATAATCTTCTCTGTCCCTGGTTGCTACCTTTTCTTCAGGGTTTGTCAGCATTCAGGTTTAGAAGTTTCCCCTGTGTCTTGGAAGCAGCTCTGCTGTGTCTTCTGGCAGAGCTCAAGACATGGTCAGCTCCAGAGATCTGTGTTCTCTTGGTCAGTCTCTCCTGGGAGACTCAAGAACCTCTGCACTGTCTCCAAAGTTCAGCTCACACGTGAGCTAAGGAGTCACTTTCTGTCTCAAAGGCAGGCTTTTTCTACCACCTGTAATCAGACAGGTGGTGTTAGTTAATTTGCTACCAGCAGTTAACCACCACACTGCTGGATTAGAGGCACATTTGTGAACAGGGATAAGTCCCCTGTTACAGGCCGCCAACAGGGTGGATCTGCCGGGGTTGGCGTCCCGTGCCCGGTAAGTCGGAGGGGGCCCGGCTGGCCGGCTCTCCCTTAGCAACAGCTTGCATGACTATCCCTCTGTCCCATGCCGATGGGCCTCTCTGACATCAGCGCGCCGGAAGCGCTCTGATGTCAGCGCTCTCATTTTCCAGTGCATGACGGCATGAGAGGGAGGCCTGTTGGACAGAGAGATAGAGGCATGCAGGCTGCTGCTGAGGGGAGAGTTGGGGTCCGGCCGCGAGATCTCTGGCAGCCGGGCCTGGCCACAGGTCGAGCCCAACTAGCAGTGCCGGCCGCTAGGCCTCCACATCCACTGGACCCGGCATGATCATCCGCAAGGTAAGTCTTTTTTTTAATATGTATTGTGGGGGGGGGGTCTTTTTTTATATGTATTGGGGGGTGGGCTTTTTAAAAATATGTATTGGGGAGGTGGGGGGTCTTTTTAATATGTATTGGGGGTGTGGAGGTCTTTTTAATATGTATGGGGAGTCCTTTTTATATGTATTGGGGATATATATATGTATGTATGTATGTTTGGGGGGGTTATATGTATTGTTTTTTTTATGTATTGATTAGGTGGGCTTTTTGTATGCATTTGGGGGGGTGGGGGAGGTTGAATATATTTGGGTGGTGGGGATTTTGTTGTATGTATTTGGGGGTGGGAAGTTTTTTGGTATATATCTTGTGGGGGGATTTGTGTGAGGGGGAAGGAATGAGTGAGCGTGGGGTAATTGACGGAAGTAGAGGAGAGAGGGGGTGAGTGAGGAAAAGAGGGAGTAAGCGTGAGACACAGGGGAGATAAATACATGCAAGACGGCAGAGTGAGTGGGGTTGGGTGAGACGGAAGGGAGAGAAATACATGGGAAGAGATGGGGGGAAAGAGAGGGGGCTCGTGAGGTGTTAAATGGGGGGGGGGGGGTTCGTAATACCGACGACACGGGATGGCCCTGCTGGAAATATTTGTCCTGGGCCCCACGATTTCTGATTGTAAACTCAATGGCAAGGATTTTCTTTCCTATTGTCTGTTTTTATATTTATTACACTTATTGTACTATAATTCCGTGTAATGGACAGTCTCTTTTGTATAGGTCTGGGTATGTTGTTGTTGTTACATAATATATACAGTACATACATACATACAGTATATACAAACATACAAACAGACGAGTGCATCTAACATAACCATTTTCTCCTTGAGTCCTAGGAAGGAAAGTTGTACCTTGATTATTCCTGGTAGAAGGTACATTGTAAATAATCATTTTATTTCTTTCATTCTGCATTCTTATTGTTTTACGCAATGTGATATTTACCCGATTTTAAAAATAAACATTCTACTTTAAAAATAACAAAACACAGTACAACAATATAAATAAGAAAGATTGGCATCAACACTGAATATGCAACACGTGCATTGGATTGTAGTATTTGTAATCACTACATTCAAATGTAATTGAAATACAACCCCATGTGGAAATCCAAGAGGAGGAAATTCACGGAGCAAAACCTCTGCTGTTACCAATTCCATTTGTGATGACTACAGGCTGCATAGTATAATGTCCAGCTCCTGATGTGACTGATTAACATTTTACATGTACGGTAATACAGAGTGTGTGCTTTATTAATTTCCAAAGCTGGAATTGAGGAACTTGATATATTGACCGGACATAAATGCAAAAATCCATATACTGTGTAAAGAAAAATCCAGCTTGAAAGGAAACTACAGGCAGAAAAATGTTAATTTGGCGAATATACTCTGTATAAAATGTTAATTTAGAGAATATACACTGCACACAAATCCGCATAAACTACTGTAAATGACAGTGTAAGAAGATAAATACGTTCTCCGCTATCTGTGCCCATTCTCACAAACAGTACACCTTACTGCTGTAGCACCACGTATACTGTATGTACAGTTCCAGATGATCATGAACATGAGCCACCAGCTTTATCAGAGGATACCAGCATTCCCTGCAGCTTACTATTGAGTATTAGTGCAGTCTCTACCTGGGAAGCAAGTGGAACAGCTTTCTGCAGTTTGTAGAGTTTTATTTATTGTAAAACAGTATTTCAATTCAGTATGTGTTTGGCACATTGGCAGATGGCACAGTGAAAATTTTTGTCCTTGTTCTGTTATACCATAGCCACAGTTGTGAATATCTTTCATGTGCATATACCTGTAGTAGCTCCCTCCCCCTGGCTTCTTTTAAAAACAGACCACTTCCACTTCCTGGTTAACAGTTTAATGTTCCTTGTTGAACACATCTGAGATTCCTGTGATATACGCTAATAGCTAGATTAGCTTCATGTGTGAGCAGTGAGCATCTGAAAAGTAGGATGTGAGTTAATATCCCAATCAGCTGGTTTAGCTCACACTGCTAGTGCTGTAGCCTAGAAAAGCAGTGGTTGTGGGTTCTAGGCCTGTTGGATTGGACATGATTCCAGTCATTAGGTTGGTGCCTTAGGCTTATTATGAACACTATATAGTTGGTATGAAAAACTTTTTAGGAAGTGTGTGACGGGACTCATTTAAATATACTTTGCAAAGCCATTAGCAATTCACCAAGGTGTGCTCCTTTTTCAGAGGCATGTCTCCCTCATTTATTAGGAGGGCTGCATGAGGAGATATACAACTGGCAATTGTGAATAAAATTAGAAATCTCTCTCTTGAAGAGTGATCTGTGGATCAAAGGAACCGCTGGATTTGAGGTGGATCCAAATTCGCAAAAAAGAAAAAACAATTGCCCATCTCTATTAGGGAAATAGGAGAGAGAGTGTGTTAAAAAAAACACAGCTACACACAAAGCAGTTTCAAGGAAGGAAAATGTATTTCTTTCTTACAGGTACAGCATCCATCCTCTTCTACAAAGACCGCTGAGTCCCAGCCATTCTCCTTCTTGTCCTCCAACACCTCTTTCTTGGAATTGTAGCTCCAGGTCAACCTATAAGGCTAGGTCCCCAGTGGTCACGGCTGCGCGCATGACGGTGTGTGCGCCGCACACAAGGCAGAGCCCTCTATGGGGCAGGCCCATGTCGGCGTGTGTGCGTGCGCCAACAAGCTGCACTGCGCGACCGCCTTGGCCAAAAGTCAAGACTTTTGTATTTTGCGCGGTGGCTGAGCATTGGCCACGTCATGGCAGCGGTTCAGCCAAAGAGGGCGAACCAGCCATGTGGCGTCATGGCCCCGCTCCTGTCATGCCTCCCCGTCGCGCATTGCTAGAAGATGTCTAACAGGTCAAGCTGCTGCCAGGAACGAGCACCGCCAGACACCCCGTCGCCCGCGCAGTGCACGCACTGCGGCCTTAGCCTAACTCCTTACTCGCTTTTCTGAACTCCTTCCTTTTCCTTACCTCCGAATCCCTTCATTATTCTTATCTTAGGTCCTCACACCCATTCACCTCTCCTCAAACCCTTCCTTCTTCTCTTAACTCCTTTCTCAACCCACCACTTCTTTTATCCCCATTCTCACCCCACATCTGCTTTAAACTTCTTTCTCAGATCAATCTCTATTCTTAACACTTTCACTGCCTGAGGGGAAGTTAAAACCTTCAGTTTTGATGCTTCTCTAAAATGCGTATTACCCTTGGCATTTTTACATGGGAGGTGAAAGAGGGGGTACACTAATTGTGTGCAGGAGAAGGAGGATAATGGTTTGCCTGGGGGGATTAAAAGGGAAGAAGGTTATGTTTCACTGTAGTTCATGTATTGTAAAATGAATATAATTTATTAACTCATTACATTTATTCAATGTTGAAAATAAATTAACATGTTTTTAATGTTTTACATGAATGAGGAATTATATGTTTTCACAAGAATTACATTGTACAATAAATAATGTACTGTTGATCATTTTTAAAGTCTTTAGCTTTCTTGTGCTTTGTATTCAATAGATATTTGTTCTGATAAATATCATCACAGTGATAAATTACCTAATATCAGGAATTGTTTTGTTATCACTCAACCGTACCTCATAGCATGTTGAATAGGAGTCAATGGGGGTTATTCATTAAACTCCGCTTGTGCCAATCAGAGAACGATCAAACAGAAACTCCCATTGAAGTCAATGAGAGTTTCTGATGGATAGTGCCCCGATTGGCACTATCACAGTGTAACAGGGTATGTTATTCTTGCCTGTCTTTCTCCTCCCTATTATGTAAGTTCCTGCTTGCTGGTTAATCCTCTGGGCTAGTGACCCCCCTTGTAGTCTTCTCTGATGGACAGGAGTGCGATGGTGACTCATGGCCTGTGTAAACCTATGAGGGATAGGTATAGACCATGAGCCCGCCCCTTCTGCTTCCTGATGAGAAGCAGAGTCAAAAACTAGGGAGTCCTGGTATGGAGGTTGGAGTGACCAGTAGGGCTATGAATCTCTCCCATGGCGGGATGAGCGTGCTCCACATCAGATCTAGGAGGAAGACCCTATACTATCAGGGTCAAGCACCATCCAGAGGTTGGAACCCTCTGAACCCTTGCACCGCTGTGTAACCATCTCATGCAGTGAATGCAATAAAGCCCCGATTCCTAATACCTGCGTGTCAGTCCCTGGGCAGAGGGGAGAAGTGTGTTATGGTGGGGGCTGATTTCTGGCACCGTGGAGCCCACCACAACTGGAGGCACAAGCCCCCTGACGAAACTCAGAGACCATCAAAAGCCTGTCCTGATCTCCACATCATCGCAGATCCACTCAGCTCTCCTGACCCTCACAGGTATGCGCACCAACCATAGCCTGTAGCAGAAGCAGTATCTCCCAGAGGGGAGGAAACAGTGCTACAACAGTTTAATGAATAACCCCCAATGAGTCTGTCATTTTTTTTTAAAGTACATTACAGCGTTCTATAATCACAAACTCTGCGTAACTTGTGCTTGCATATTAAAAATCACCACACAGAGCAATACAGAAGAAATCACACTGAAAGGGTTAACCACCAGAATGGCTTACACTTCTGTTGGCATGCATCGCTGGTATCAAGCCACCATTAGTGGAAATTTGAATGACAAGAAGTATTCACCTGAAAACATCTAGCTCCATGAGCTACAGATCAGTTTCAAAGTGTACAGTCATCTGTCAAAATGTAGTTGCCTTGATAGCTCTTGAACACCCCTATCCCTCTCCCATCATTGCTTTATAATACATAATATACAGTATACTTCTGTTAGGAAACCTCAGCATACAGTGTATTGCTCCCCTCCATATTCCTGCAGTTTCCATCCCAACCATGTTGCTCTCTTTCATTCATTCCAATCCCTACCTCCCTCCTAACTACAGGACCATTAGGAGGAACAATTTTGTAACCAATTCATTTCAGGGCATATTATTAAAGCCTTCCCTGACTTTCAGAGGCCCAGTTTGTTTTATCTGTTTGATATGCATCTACTGTATCAGTATACAGTATGTATGTGTGTTCACATGTATGTATACATATCTATAAGTATATGCATGCCTGTGTACAGTATATGTACAGATGAGACAAAAACTGTCCTGCGCTCTGGTAAGCAGTCTCAGCACCCGTTGGTGTCAGTGTGAGCCGATGTGAGCGCAGAGTATGAAGAGCAAATGCAGACCACTAAGCAGAATCGTGGCTCGAAGGGAAATACGTTACCTCTGTCAGCTCTCTATCCTGGGTCCTGCACTCTTCTTTCCTTGCATTCGTGAAGGTGAATATGGAGTGAAATGGAGAAAGATTCCGGCGCTACTGCAGACAGCAAAAAATCCAGCCAAAATCCGGTATGTGTAGAATAACTGGCTTGTTCTTAGTGTGTGCCATGTCGGAATAAAGCCGGTTCTTCTACACATACCGGATTTTGCCTGGATTTTTTGCCGTCTGCAGTAGCGCCGGATTCATTCTCCATTTCACTATGTACAGATGCAACTGACGGTTTTGGCCCAGATTCTGATGAATTCCATGAACATGTCAGTGAAGATCCTCAGCATAGTCCATAGACGCTGTAATGGCCCATCAGATTAACACAGTGGGAGTCCCTGCGTTTGAATGGAATTCACGCTGTGTGAATCCTGCGAGTCCCATTCAAACGCAGGGAACCCCGCTATGTTAATCTGATGCGCCATTACAGCGTCTTTGGACTATGCTGCAGAGTGTTTGCGAGATGCTTGTGAATTTTCCTCACACGCTGGCTCAAAACAGGCACTTGCATATGCATGTACATACTGTAAGCATGAGTACAGTCGGTGCATGTACAGTATGCATGGTGTGAGTATAAGTTTTATTCTAAGCTTTTGTTTAAAATGTTCCTTTAATGGACCCTTTGACCTGTTTTCTCCTCTTGGCCCTTGATAATCAAGTCAGCCACTATTACAATCTCATGTACTGTAGGTTGAAATAAGACTTGTAACAGTGATATATTAAATATGTTAAAATCATTTGATGTATGCCTTCAAAAGGAACAATCTGACAAGTATAAATATTTTACAGATTATCCTGATATTTTTGTGAACATCAGAACCTACAGTTTAGAGTGAGAATTATTACACATCACATCTCTCCTTATCTTTTGCTTGTTGTCATTCCCCTTGCTTTTCTGTTTAGTTATTTTAGAGGCAGGTGATGTACATACATTATCATATCACTGACAGAGTAAGCTGGACCCATGATCATCCCCTTCCCCAATTTATTGCCCCTAAAGTAAATGGAAACAATTTCCAGACTTTCAAAAATTATCTAGAAAAACTTAATCCTATTTCAACATTAATCACACCACAGTCATTAGCCCAGTTTGGTCCTTTGTGTGGTGACTGTAAGGCAAAGAATAGGCAGTGCTGGGGAATAGCATTATCTGATGAGTCATTTTTAAAATTGTACAGTACACTATACTTTCAAGTTACTAAAGGAGAAGCAAAAATAAATCCACAGTAAACGCTGACAGTTCTGTCCTCTCACACTAGTCTGCTTGCATTAAAGTCATAGTCAGTCCTTCTATTTACAGTACGTACATTCTAAAATTACACTACATTAGCAGCCATCATTTAATGAAAGGCAGATTCCTTCCTTGGATTGCTGGCTCTGTGTGTAGAATTGCGCGTTTATCTGTTGCATACGCTACTAGATATTGCTACTGTGACTCCCCTTTCCTACGCCTCACATACAGTATACAGTATTGTACCACATTTATTCTCTGGTTAAATAATGAAATGGTTGCACAAACCCTGTTAACTGGACCTAGTGAAGAATATACTGTACTACTAACTTTCCCTTTCCGTGTAGATGAGATCTTTGAACCTTGTAATACATGACATGTGATATGAATAGTTACAAATAATTGCATTGACTAGGCGAGTAAATTCCCCCTAGGCCCAGATAGGCCCCGATCCTACGAAAGAGCAGTATTGTTGGGAAGACCCTAGATAGGGACCCTCTCCATTAGAGCTGCAGCAGACAGACGTCTGCACGGTGATCTGCCGCCTGGACAGAGCTCCACGTTGCAGCATAGGTGGAACACTCCGGCTGGAGATTGCACTGCGGGCCGCACCCTGGATAAGGTGTGAGTGTAGTTGTGTTGGAGGCCCTGCGGCATGGGCCCTGATCCAGTATCCTCCTCTCCTTATTCCCTGGTCGGGCCTGTGACCAGGAAGGTACCAACGTGCACCTACACATGACAGGGGGGGTAGCGCTACCTCAGACCTGGGTGGGATTGCTTGTGCGGACACCGGGGTTATAGGTGGGATCTCTCAAAGGGGGAGGCGCTGCACTAAAAGAGAGAGAGAGAGCTCACCACAGGCTTCCATATGTGGTGGCTCAGGCCTCCTTTGAGCGTACAAGTACTAGCAGCATGAGTAATTGTCCACAGTTTCCCTAGGCAGGGGGAAGGGGGTTACATTTGGAGGCGCTGGTGAGATTCAGACCTGGGGTGCCCGAGAAAAGTAGGACCAAATTATAGGAAACCATGTTCGGACTGTCCCGCCAAGAGGTTAAATTATGTTACATTTGAACTAATCTATTAAGGGTCTTTAGATGGTTAGCCTCCTAATGTAAGCAGCTGCTTCTTATGAAGTGTTCATTAAATATAATATTCCATCTAACAGTCAAGTGAAATTAGGACAATGCATAAAGCAAGTTAAAGTGTATATGTATCCCTTATTACAAATGTAAATATTATTTATGCACGTCATTAACATCCTACATATTTCTGGCAACAATTAATATTTCAGCTATTAAATATAGCATGGTGGCACGTGGGAAAGCAAACTTTGGTTTCTTCAAAGTCCAGAACACCAAGGACTGGATTGAACATTCTCCGAAGCAGCATTTCGGACCATTATTAGATGATCAGTGTCATCAGGCATTTGAGTATATTGATTTATCCCCTTAGTGGGGTACCGAGAATTCCATAAATGTTTTATGGCTTCAGCAACGTTCCTCACAGAGTGTATTATAATACAGAAAGCCATACTTCACCTTAGACATAACACTCTTGGCATAGCGTTCTTGTAGCATATTGCAGTTGCCCTTGGATTGTTTATAGACCTTAACTACATTGGCAATCAAATTGAGTCTTACGGAGCAATAGTGCAGTGTGATTTTTACTGCCACTTGGTAAATCTGTCCCCTGGTGCTGTATTATCATATCTCCTTCGTAGGCAAAAATATATCTCACCACCCCCCCCAACTTAATTTTGGGGTACATTCTATACCTTTTAAACTTAGAGTGAACTACTGTGATGTAACAGCTTAGCTGCCTGTGTATTCTCAGGTGACGTACCAGCTGAATTCACCTCCCACCGATCGGGCGTCAATCGCATGCGTCTCAAGGAATGCAGATTTTTAGACGCATGCAACAGACGCCCAAGGAGTTGAAATCAGCTGGTACGCCGCCTGAGAGTACACAGGCAGTGATGCAGCTAAGAGAAGATTTTTTAATCAGCCACCCAACCGATGGACACAAGTGAACGGAGCGTCCATGGAGTGATCTGGTGTCCTGCTTGGGCTATCATTGATATGCCTGAATTTCTTGTTTGCGAATGGGAATGCCATATCTCTTCAAAAACATTTTATTACTTTGACCAATTACACTATTGGTCTTTCCTTTTGTCTCCCCTCCTTCTCTCCTTTAATGGTCTGTAAGTGATGTTTGTTGGGTTTGTTTCTTATGTAATAATACTATAGAGTAGCGCACCCTTTTGGGACTTTGTTTGGAAATTAGGGAGAGACACCTGTGCTGAAAAAGGAGCACACCTGAGGTACCTGGCTTGGAGCTGTGCTAATGAATATGCAAAGTATATTTAAATGAGTCCCATACAACACTTCATAAAAGGATTTCCATACATACCAGGTATATAGAGTTGATAAGCCTAAGGCACCAACCTAATAACTGGAATGGTGCATGACCCAATCAACCAAACCCACAATCAAATGGCTGCAGCTCAAGTAGTGTTAGATTTTCTTTTAGGAAGTATGGGATTGGACTCATTTAAATATAGTTTGCATAGCCATCAGCATATCTCCCAGCCAGGTACCTCAGCTGTTGTTCTCTGTCCAGCACCGGCATGTCTCCCTAACTTATTTGGAGAGACTTTTGAAGGGATACACTGGATGTTTCAGGGGATATACTGTAGACACTATTAAGCTTTTAATCTGAGTGAGGAATTTTAACAATTCGGCAACGAATTTCAGAGTCAATATAACATTTGAGTTCGGATTCTTAAAAATCCATCCGGATTGTACTCAATGATGGGTTTAAATAATTCAACTTGTCTTTTTTAGTACCCATTTCGCAGACGGATATTGTGGGGGGAACAGGTGTGGTCTAAACTACAGCAGAGACTGCGACTATTCTAACACAAACCAGTGGCAATTGCCAAAAAGACCCAGGTACACCCAGGTACATGCTGGGTACATGCCTTAAACTAGACCCAGCATTTCTGCATTGACTAATGGCCCATCAGATTGCCAGGGACCCCTGCTGTGTTAATCCTATGGATCATTAGTCAATGCAGAAATGCCTTAAACTTGCCTTAAACTAGCCCCGCACATACCCAGAATGTAACCGGGCTAGTTTAAGGCCAACTTAAAATAGTCGGTGTCTCGTCTGTATCTGCGGAATTCCGGGGAACGGATTTGGACTGGTTCGCCCATGTCTAATTATGAGCAGGGCATTGCAAACACCATTTCCCTTTATACACATTTTCAGTAAACAAAATAATATGTATTAAGGAAATTGGTTTAATACAAGGGAGTCTGTAATGCTCTTCTGAGCAAAGTGTTAAAGAATTATCATTTGCATGACTTATTTTTAACAAATTAAATGTATTCCCCTGAATGGCAAGGGATGACAACAATGTTTTTGTTAATCACTTAATCTTTTTTTTAAATTATGGATTTCATAAATACTGTATTACAACATGTAAGTTTTTATTAAGAATTTTAAACAAATGTACACACTTACATGTATCTACATTAGGTGCATTTATTATTTTGCTATGTTCATGGCTTATTATTTTCAATTGTTCCTAGTTTGGATTGCCAAATTGCAAGATCCTTCGGGAGGTAATCTGTTAACACTTACTTAAGAGACAAAACTATGCCAGAGTTTCTCTGCAAGAGGGAGAGTAGGCAGAGGAAGCCCCCAATTATATGAACGCGCTAATCTGTATGTAGGCAATAGGTTAGAGGCTGGGGATGTAGGAAAGAGTATCTCAAGGTGTTGTGAACAGATTAAGTCCCAGACATAAAATATGGTGAAACCAGATTTGCAAGTGGGTCAAAGCAATAATTTAATAGTGAACTCAAACTAAAATAAAAGGTCTCAGGGACAACATTGATAACATACATATAAATATAGGTACACTCAGAAAGTAAGCGCCAGGTGTTACGTAACAAAGCCCATGGTACATGGGTTTAATTGGGCTTCCAATGCTGTAAGCAGGGGAAAGGCACACAGAGTATAGGCAACGGAGGCTACTAATACCACTGCAATGATATAATGAAGGCAGTGATGTATAGAGGTCTAGGAAGGATCTATAAGTATGACAAAACCCTAGACCTGGGAGGCTGAACCTCTGCTGGGAAGAAGCAATCATAGCCTACAGGTCGAGGAGGAGCGTTATGCAAGCCTGATAGTGACTGCAGCTCGGAGTGGTAGCTAAACCTCACAATCGGGATAAACAGTGGCAGGACAGGAAGGGTGAGGATAGCATGGACTAATAGTAAAACCTACTGCTGTGTACTGGTTCCCGATGTTGGATAGGGGTGTGCAATCACTCAGAGGGAGATCAGCTGGAAGTCAGCAGATACTCATGAAGAGCAACAGTTGTGGAGCCTGTTCCTGTTAGGACTGGATGTGCTGACATTGTGACGTTTCATGTGACGCGGATGGCTGTCTCAAAGGTAAGTACTAACTTAATGCAAAATGGTATGTCACGGGACACCAGATGATTTATACTGGGATCACAATCACCAGTCAGAACGAGGAGGTTGGTCTACCCTCCCTCCTCCCTCCGGACGGCTAAATCCTCCTTAGTCCATAATGGCAGCTATCGCTCCATCGATATATCTGTCAACTAAACTACCTTACGTGGTGGAAAGCTGCAACTCGTGCTTGTCACGGTGCTCCTGTAACCTCGACTCAGTGATGAATAGTCTGCGAAAATTTCAGCACCGAGCCTAGAGATCCCACCTCGGCCACTAGAAAATATGTCACGGGACACCAGACGATTTACATTGGTATCACAATCACCATATATACACACAGAGAACACCCGCACAACTTAGTATTTTGAACCAATGTGAGGTGCTAACTAGGTAGAAACAAGAATGCATAAATAGAGAAAAGAAACCTAGTATATAAGCACTCTTCTTCACAACTAAATGTATAATGAATGTATTAAAATACTTTATTGTATCAATGAATAAAAAAATGGGGTTTAAAATAAGATATATATCAAACAGTACGTGACTGTCATTAGTAACGTAACTCTGGTAAGTTAGGTTGATGAAACATATGGGGATCCCTTATAGATATTCGGGATCCTTATGCTATTGTATAGCTGCCTATTAATATAGGACTAAGGCCGTCACTGGGCCACTGCTTGGAAACTGATCTGTCCCTTATAAGGTGGATCTGAAATGTGTAATAGTAAGCTATAAAATGCTTTATTCGTCCGCTATATGTGTAATCTGTATAAAGACAGCTGGCAGCCTCCCTGGCGGTGTGTCTTATGAATAGGGCTAAACCAAAGCACTAGAAAAGGTCTTTTTCTAGTGCTTTGGTTTAACCCTATTCATAAGACACACCGCCAGGGAGGCTGCCAGCTGTCTTTATACAGATTACACATATAGCGGACGAATAAAGCATTTTATAGCTTACTATTACACATTTCAGATCCACCTTATAAGGGACAGATCAGTTTCCAAGCAGTGGCCCAGTGACGGCCTTAGTCCTATATTAATAGGCAGCTATACAATAGCATAAGGATCCCGAATATCTATAAGGGATCCCCATATGTTTCATCAACCTAACTTACCAGAGTTACGTTACTAATGACAGTCACGTACTGTTTGATATATATCTTATTTTAAACCCCATTTTTTTATTCATTGATACAATAAAGTATTTTAATACATTCATTATACATTTAGTTGTGAAGAAGAGTGCTTATATACTAGGTTTCTTTTCTCTATTTATGTATCACAATCACCAGTCAGAATGAGAAGGTTTAATAAACAGGGTTTATTTCAGTCGAAATCAACAGGTAGTAGCACAAATGCAAAACCAATTTACACTCAAACTGGAGAAACACGGGAGAACTCCAAGCTCACTAGGTGCCGATTACTGCCGAAGCTAGCTTACCCAGGAAGTTTTCCACGAGGTATCTGCCTCAGGATGCTCCTGTCTGTTTTATTTCATCCTAGTAGGGGCTGCAGCTTTAGCAGGTACATATTGGGGCACTCGGTTTAGGCCACCGCTAAGTGTCCCGACCAGTTGCATAAATTTGTATTCATGCAACTGTCTCTTTTTCAGTGTTCTAAGATTACCTTTGAGTATGGCCACCTGAAGGTCATACTCAAACGATCTGAAGGTGGCCATACTCAAAGGTAATCTTAGAACACCGAAAGAGAGACGGTTGCATGAATACAAATTTATGCAACTGCTCGGGACACTTAGTGATGGCCTAAACCGAGGCTGCAGCTTCATGAGTCACTACTCTGAAACAAGAGAACTCTCTTTTCATGAGTGCTAAAGGCCATGTCTATACATACTGCGCTATATGAATGCACACATAGCTGTCTCTTACACATACATATGTACAATGTAATTCAATCCATATATACCAATAGGGACCACATAGTACCAAAACACATTAATAGTAATGCAACACACCCTCTTACATTTTTACACCTACCCACACAATTGGTATACACTCCCACACACACCTTTTGTAAAGCACTGTACACTGGGCACTTTATAAATGTATATTTACACACATACACATACACACACACACACACACATCATCAATAACATTCAGGGACCATGTAACACCTTAAGTCATAAATTGCATACTGCATAGGGTGTAGGGGTAGGCTTCAGTCACAGATACATTCCAGGATGCACTGTTTTAAAGTATAACTCTTTCCTGCTTTATCCATTGTAACACCGCCGAAAGAAGAGATCAGTGTATCTCGAAAGCTCGCATAAATAAAAGCATTTAGTTAGCCACAGAACAGTATCATCAATTCGTTTTTGATTATTAAGCTCGACTAACACGGTACAGATACCTCTTCATCTATATAATATATATATGTGTGTGTGTGTGTGTGTGTGTGTATGTTAATTTGATTTTTAAAGTATATATTGTATGTGTGATGTGTATATTTGGAGTTTCTGAGTGTGAGGGGGCTAATTTGATGTGTATTTATGGTGCGTGTATATAGGGTGTGTGTGTGATGTGTATATTTGTAGTGTCTGTGTCTGAGGTGGTTAATTTGATGTGTATTATTGTGTGTGGGGTTAATTTGGCGTGTGTTTAATTTTATGTGTACATATGGGAATTGTGCGGTTAATTTGGGCGTTTATAGGGTGTGTGTGGGGGGAGGTTGATTTGGTATGTGTATGGGGTTTACATGGTTTATATACACTTCGGGATCATGTGTATGATGCATGTACAGGTATATATTTGTTATACATTAGTTTGTACAGTATGCTTCGTCTGGTCAGCATGTTTCTTTCATATGTTGTGTGTTTCAAAGTGGGGTTAAGCTCGTATACTTGCATTGGGGCCCACAATTCACTAGTTCCGCCCTTGCACCATACTGTACAAAGAGCAGTGAATTTGTTCATTTACAAATGACTAGATTCTGTAATCCAGCAAAATTACCGTTAGCACAGAGAAAAGAGAAATGGAAGAATCTGTAAGGAAACGGTATTTAAATGTTATACCATGACTGGATTTATGCAAATTTCTAGCAGTTATGATACCCTGTGCATAACAGATAATACTCTACACAACACGGATACTGCCCACAGACTATGAAATGAGACATGAAATGACAAAATCCATTTGAATGCATTTACAGCCACTGCATGAAGTCACTGTTGCAGAAGTATTTGCCTTGCTAAAATATGCAAAAGCCTGGAAGATGTTATGTCACTTTGGGACAAGATTTTCTTCTTTTGGCATAAAATAATAATGATGAACAACAGTCAAGATGTTCAGCTGGATTTCTGTGGAAGGGACTTGTGTCTCTCATTTTACATGTGATTTCTCCATGGCCCAAGTAACCCGATGTCTATCACTATATGCCCAAAGTACTGATGGGGTTGGCGATCCTGTCTTTATAGAAGTGTAATGCTTCTCGATAATGCTTGCATTGGTTTCTTATTTTCCAATGGAACAGCGATGGTGCAGTTGTGTTGCTGTGGGTTCCTGAAAAAGAATGCAGCTGCTCTACTGTAGCTATTTTGCTCCATTTATGGATTGATAACATTTTCATTTCAGTCCTTTCCTTACCCTTTAGTGTTTATATATATTTTCTTCTTATATAGCACTAACTGTGTATGGAGTGCCCTCTGATAAAAAATAAAGTCTGATTATTTAAGATACAGGTTGCAATATACCAATGTAGCAGATGTTGTTGCCCCCACTAATATGGAAAAAACACACACACAAAGACGGTTAACGCATGCATTAAGAATATGACGCTTCTGTTACCATTGTTTGCAATGGTGCATGCATTAATGCAGAGTAAAATATTGCGTTAGAGTTAAGGCAATGCCTCACATTAATCTGTGTATTCAGGCCCCCATGACTTCCCTGATTCTCCGGTTTCCCCTTCCCTTACCTCCGTAGTCGTGGGAAGTGCGCAGGGGGGGGGGGGCAGCTGGTGAGGCGGGCCGGTCGCCGGGAGCTCGCGGTGTGACTGGCTCGCGGGGGCCAGCCATGTTGGATGCGCATGCGCAGTTAGCTGCTGAGAGTTGCGGCGGCCATTACACACTTGCACATGTGCAGAGGCACAGTAGTGAGCGGCGGCCATTACACAGAGGTTCTGCATGGGGAGCTACAAGCCCCATAATGCATTGGGGCGAAGAAACACATGACACCAGGGAGCCAATAGCGCGGCCAGATTCCCCTGCACAGAATTAGATACATTTTGTGCGCTGAGAGGAGCACGCCAGTCGGAAGAGGGACAGCAAAGGGTCAGGTAGTCTCCAGGTAGTGGTACTCCTCTGGGCTAAGCCAGACTGTGTCCTCCATGTCCCAGTTAGGCTCCGACTCGCTAGTAGAACAGTGATTGCTTTAGGGACAGGCCCTTAGATAGGGACTCTAACCCATTATCTATTTGGTAGTCAGGGATACAGTACTATGCAGCGCAGCCCTGCAAGTTGGGTTCGGGATCAGAATGCCACAAAGGACACAGAGACTATACAGTGATATTATCCACGCCGGAATTCACCCCACGCGGTGGCGGATGACGACGTTGGACTGGACGGTTTCCGTGTGTATCCTGCGATACCCGTGTGCAGGAGCCCCGGGCAGGTATCGTTCTACAAGTGCACCAATACTGTACAACACACCGCTGATTACGCCTCAAGGGTGGGGGTATCACTTGGGGACACTTACGTGGTAGAGTGGCCAAGGGCCTTGGACAGTATTATTACCCACACATGTGGGGACACGGTGGTGGGTTGCGCCCTGCGAGGTACATTGGCTAGTTGTACCTCTAGGGGGAAAGGGGCATTTCATGTCGATAACCCTGTTACAGTAAAGGTCTGTTGCATATCTATATTAGTAAAGGTTATTGTTGTATGCTGTGTAGTATTATTATTTGTTCCTGCACTGGGTTATCCCCAACAATAGGGATCCCGTACAGGTGGAGGCGCTGTCATCTAGTAGTTCAGGTGTATCCCAGGCTCTCAGTGGCGGAGGCTCAGATCTCTGTGAGCGAACAGGTAATATCAGTACCCTTAGACTCTTCCCATAAAGGGGTAAGAGGGCTACATCTGTTTGAAAGGTCGGACAAATCCATTTGCTTGGAGAATTGCAACGGTATGTTCCAAAGTCCTTCCATTTTGTTATCTTCACATTATAAAGGCCATGCACTGTATCGAGCTTTCAAAAGCATCACATTCCTGCGAGTAGTAATGCCAAATGCACGAAACGTACAAATGTGTGATATTAATGGATAACTGTGGCACCAGAGCTATGTGGTAGCTCGCGCAGTAACCGCGTGGCCAAATCTACGTGGTTATAACAAGAACAGATAAGGGAGCTCTACTGTTCTGTTCTAATCAAGTTTGTGACTCCATGAGAGATGTGGACTTTATCTGCTCCTCACATGCTAAATATGTCTTTGTCATTATGGCCATGTGCGTTCTCTTCCCAGAATGGCACTGCGGCATCGCGAAGGTTAGAGAAGATTTTATATTCAAAACATTTATTAAATAGAAATGGCCTGAGCCATAAGATGTTGTGTGCAGTGTCTGCTCTTGCTCGGCGCTTCGGACTTTGAACAACTGTTTAAAGCTAGAGTCCAAACTGCTACCCAACTGAAATAATCCCACTGCTGTTTGGAGGGGAAAATAAGGGGGATTGCTTAAATAGTTTCAGATTTTAAAGAGCAGCACCATAAAATGATTTTTTTAAAAGTAAGAAATACTGGACTAAGGATAAGAATGTGTTGCCATTACTTGACTGGTGTTAATGTATCAATTATAAAATAACAGGAAGAATACTGTAGGTTAGTATCCAGCTTCAATCGATTTGCTGCTCCGGAGAATAGCAGTTGGATTGCACTGTGTTGTTCTCCCCTCTGGCTATGAAGGTTATGAAGAACATCACCTTGAGTCCACTTTTATGTTAGGTCACTTTAGTCGGGGCTGTCTCTTTAACCCTTCCAGCCTGCAATTCACTGCAATTCCTTGCAGATATCTCAGATAGTGCAAAGATGACTATATATATATATATATATATATATATATATATATATAAAAGAAAAGAAAAAACAGGCGCACACCTAGTGCATTAACGTTATAAAAATTGTATTAAAGGAACATAAAATCTGACAGATGTCCACTCACAAGGTATAAGCAATAAAATAGCGTGTATGAGATAGGCTCTCATTTGCCGTTGACTCGCTCCCCTCTGTGTAACTCCAAGTCCTGGTGTCGTCACGTGATTTCCCTCGTGTAACCGGTGAGCCGGTGAACCGGAAACGGAAGCTCACATGTAGTCGGCTGGGAAGGGACCCTCTGGACGGCAAAGGTCCTCCAGGTCCTCTATGGTAGTGCTGTATCTGAGCCGTCTGATACACACCAACGGAGGAGTCTCTGGCAGCAATAGCAATAGCAGAAATAGCACAGCAATGAAGCTACACAAAAGCTCTCCTCTATTCCACTGAGTTTCAGTAATTAGGATGCTCATGAAAATGTAAAAACCTGACTTGCCATCTACTGTAATACAATGGAACAATCTCAAAGTTCAAAAGTAACATCTCCAGCATGTAGATACCCCAGGGGATCCACAGACACACATTAGAGAACAACATAAAAAATGCAAAGCAAGAAGTACTATAGCTTATGAAAGGTGATGAAAACACTTTGCTCTCATACAAACCTTTAGTTACTTTAACTATTAAAATTCTGGAAAGGTTCTAGTACATATTTATACAAATACTACAGATCTCTTCACTTCAATAATACCCATGTTGAATCCAGTTACAGTACTTTTCTTTCCCCTTAGAAAACCTCCACCATGGATGAGTCTGTACTGCAATGCTCTGCTTTCTTTGTTTATTTTTCTCTGTAGTCAAATTCTTAGGGCCATGCTGGTAGCCTTCATAACTCATCTCGCTGGGCCTGTTACACCACCAGTTTTTTCAGTGTAGTTATCACGGATTTCAGAAAGATTCTGAAGACCGGCTATAGCTAAATGACCAAAACTGGCAAGGAGCAGCGATGAGATATTCGCCTCTCTCAAAAGGCCTCATTTGTCTACCTGCAGTGAACTGGCCTGCGCATATCTCGCCAGCGGTCGTAGGGTTTTATTAACAATTTTAATACAAGTGTACGTAAGCAGGGGTCTCCGGAGCAGAACCGCATTGATTTCAGGTCAGGAGACCCCCTGCTTCCCGAGATACAGGCCCCCTTCATAGGGTGCCGGTATCTCCTATGCAAGAGACATTTAAATGTGTAGGAGATACCGGCACCCCATAATGGGTCCCCTGACCTGAAATCAACGCAGATCTGCTCTGGAGACCCCTTGCTGACGTACACTTGTATTAATTTTTTTATTAAAACCGCTTCATTACCTTAGCGGTATTAACCGCTAAGGTAATGAAGGGGTTAACTCCACCCGCAACCCCCCCCCCGGAAGGCCTAAACACCCACCAAGGGCCAACTACCACCTTCACCCACCCCCGCTACCCACAATAAACATGGCACTAGTAGTTAACCCCTTCATTGCCTTAAAGGTTAGCCGCTAAGGTAATGAAGTTGCCTGTAAATGCATTTTTCATGCATCTGATTCATGCTGGGGGCCTCCGGTGCTAATATTAATGTGTATCAGCTCCGGAGACCCCCGGCATCAGTCTGATGCAGGAAATTTTTTTTTTCTAAGCCTCTCTCTCTCCGCCGCCTCAGAAGCTTCTTGGCAGCTTCACGCCAACTTTTTCTGGCGAGAGGAATTTGGGAGAAAATCTCCATTCTAGAGCAGCGATTAACCTCGATAACCTTATCGAGGCTACTAGAATTGCCCGAGTTTCAAATCCTGCCGATAAGTGGCTTATCACGGCTCACTTGGCGATGTGTTTTTGACGGCAGCAAAAAAATGGCGATTCAGCCCACTTATCGAGGCTTTCTGAATCACTGTAGGCATTTTTGGCCGATAACAGCTAAAAAGTCTCGATAAGTGGGTTATGAAGGCTGCTAGCATAGGCCCCTTAAACGCTTTGGTTATTAAGAACAAAGGATGATTACATTTTTTCGGTGAGTTTTTAAGCGTGATCCTAACAGGTTCATGCATGGGTAAATATCTGTGTGACTCTAGTTGTGTGAGAATTCCTACATTATAGCCGTTGTAAGTGTATGTGTCCAGGGAAATGGGAGACTCATACAATGTGTGAGGCTTATGGCTTGATCTACATTTGCTAAATGGTCACTCATACTTAAATGGAGAATTGTGGTTGAAAAACATCCTGATTGGCCGCTTCGGCAGATATAGAATAAGCGCCGTAGACCGATAACACCCATGGAAAAGAGAGTGGAGCATGAAATAAAGACAAAAGAAATGGCAAAACCTGCAAACCGCCTCCTCAATCAAGACAGGCTGTAGTTTTTTTAACAACAGAATGGTTTAGGTAAGCTGTAAATGAGCTGCCTACTTAAGCTGAGTGAACATGTTTTTAGCTTTTTATGAATATTTAAGTTTATTGGGAATTTTTTGAAGGCAGGCTCAGTACCACTATTCCCTTGCTATATACTATATCTGGTGTACCAGTGCACTAGCACTGAGGCTTTCTACAGTATCAAATGAAGTCACTTGCAACTCCAACTCTGCATGTCACCTCTCATAAAATTGTCCTCATTGTCCCGTCAGCTCTGTCCATCATTTAGTCTGAAATTACCCATTCACAGTCTCTAGAAATGTATCTTATGCAATGACTTGTTTAACGTAAAGTTACCAAATATGCTGATTGACCTGGCACAGTCCCTCTAGAGTCAGGATTAACTGCAGATAGCATCAAAGGCTTCTCAAATCCTTCATAAATATGTTTTAGTTTAAATAACGTATCACAGTTTACATTTTTACAGCTGACCTGTACTCTATCTCTAGTGTACAGTATGTACATGAAGGCTAACGCAGAACTGTCACAGTTGACCTTTCTAGAAATGTAACCATTTTACCGGCCATTAGACAAATATAAAAATGTGGTCATATTTTTATTTCACCCAATTCTATTGCTATGTTGATGAAGTGCCTCTACTTTAAGTAAGTTCCCATTTTGTTTTGATAAGTCGTAAGCACTGTGTAGAAATGTTGCAAGGTCTTTGCAAAATAGTAGTGCGCATGTTAAAAAGTGTACGGTATCTTGAGTCTTATTTCTGCACCAAAATTAGACAGTAAATACAGTTTCACAGAGCAAATGCCTAACAACCACAGTTTGCTTCATAGAAAAAAAGAAAAAAGAAAACATTGATTTTGTGAGCCTTTACTCGTGAATTTGGCTATCCATAAATATGGTTTTCGGCAGTAGCCTGAGGGATAAAGGCACTGCATTGCGATAAAAGATATCGGGACTCGATCCCGCGTTTGGGCTGTTCTATAGAGGGCGCTCTTGTTACCCCATGTGTGCGCGCGGCAGTTATAGTTTACTGTGGTTAGTCAGCCTTCCTATAATAGGATCATATGTGCGCACGGCAGTGAGCAAGGAGCCGGCCGACAGGGGAGAAGATGGGGAAAATAAGGATGTGTGTGTATGTATATGTGTGTATGTGTCAAAGCTGCACAATAAAAAGTTTTATTTATACATGTCTTTTTTTTCTTTAATATTATTTAATACATTTTTAACTCACAATTTATAGATACAAACACATATACACACACACACACACACACACACACACACACACACACACACACACACACACACACACACACACACACACACACACACATATTACCTTCCATCCCAGTTGCTCACAGCATACACACAAAAAGCGTGTGTCACGTGCACGCGCGTTCTCACAGGCGCGCGCGGACACACTATAAAACGGCCCTTTAGTACCATTCGTGTCAACATCAGTTAGCTCTGATACACCTCATGGGAGCTTAATGAATTCCAGTCTTGGATTCTCAATTTAAGGTTAGAACCTGAAAGTGAAGTTTTTTGATCCTGCACTATTATTACTAGTATGCTGTAGCTTTGCAAGAGACTAACATATTACATTTCTTTAAATGAGACATTTGGAAACATATTTAATGATTGAAATGTATGTTGTTACTTTTTATTTAGTGCTTTCTGTATTCATATCGAGAAGCCTTCACAGTCTCCTCCTTTTCTGGCAGCCGGCCAGCGGTCATCATGATGGAGGGGAATAAAGATGGGCAAATTTTCCGCCTAAATCCGAATCCGACGCGGAAAGGCTATTTCCTTTCAGCAGCAGATTTCTGCGGATTAGTCTTAAAAAGGAAGATTCATTATTTTATTTTTTCTATTACTGATAATCTGTCCGATGGATTTGGAATCTGAACCTGCAAACTAGATCCGAATCTGAATCTGACAAACAGGATGATAATGGGGGGGAGGGGGAATATATAAGTAGTTTTAGATTCGATATAAACATCTGATTTACATTAAATCTGACATCGGATTCTTTAATATAATAATATTAATAGCATGTTTTTGTATGGCGCTGCTAGCTTTACAGAGACATTTTGCAGGCACAGCCCCTGCCCCATGGAGCTTACAATCTATGTTTTTGGTGCCTGAGGGACAGGGAGATAAAGCGACTTGCCCAAGGTCACAAGGAGCTGACACTGGGAATTGAACCAGTTCCCCTGCTTCACACTCAATGCCAGTCAGTGTCTTTACTCACTGAACCACTCCTTCTCTCTAGAGAATGAATGAATGATTTCATTCAGTGGATCCGATTTGGTTTGAAAAGCTTGGGACAATTCACAGATTTGTTTCAGACAGGTTTGCCCATCTCTACAAGGGAACATAATTCCAATGATATTAGATGCCTAGACTAGAAATACAGTAACAGGCAGAATTAAAGCTGTCGACCAAGTAATATCCTACTGTATGTGTGTTTTTTAAAATAAATCTGTTCTGCACTATTAGAAACTACTGGTAGCATTAAAAAAAATGTGAATGACCTTTTTAATGTATTATAATGTAACAAGCCTCTTTTATAACAACCAATTACAAAGTCACATCCCCTTTCTCTTCTGAAACAGGCTCTGGCAGACCCCTTTTTGAGCCATGCCGTCTCTCTAGCAGTGCACCAATTGTATCTAGTGACTGGCTGGTCACATGATCCTCCCCTCAAAATGTTGCATCTTTGGTCCTCTTCTGTTGCACTGACAGCTATTTAGTGAACCCTTGAGCCGAATCTTCGCCGATCGGTCACAGAATGGATCAATCGGCAACTTAGCTAATTACTTATCATTATGTGGATTGTATTGATGCACATATTAAAGGGTAAAAAAAAAGGCAGCTCGGACTGCTGCTTTAAGATGACTTGTTTGAATAAAAGTTTCTTTAGGAACAATTTTTGTTTCAGTGAAATAGTACAGTATTGCAGCTTGTAATCATTTTTTTATCAGAACCACTTTGTATAACAAATTTGACATCCACTTGCCTTAAGTAGAATTCAAAATCCGGGCTGTACATCTTTTAGTCACAGTGAAATCCAGTCATTCCTAAGTAATATGCCTCAATTTTAGTGAAATATCCTTATAATAACTGGAGATGAATAAAATTAGACAAATACATCTACAGCTGACAGATGGTAACAATTTTTGGTTTGAGCATCTTTAGTTGGAACAATTACATACACATTCCTCATCATTGTATTATGGCATTCAATGTCTACAATCATAGGTAATGCAATATATATGTTTTGCAGTGCAATACATTTTCTTCCACAACCATACAGTATAACCTGTAGCCATAGCTAGTTTTTAGCAGTGATCTAGAGGATGCAATTTGCAGAGTTGATAATCATTAGGGATGCAGACTTAAATGATACTGTACGGCATATTGGATAAAGAAACCAAGCTTTGCATAATTTGCATACTGTTATTAGAGCAGGCAGACACCAGGGGACTCATAACTTCAGAACTTTCAATCCTAACTGTGCTGACATCAGTGGGAGGCAGTGAAGCAGCGAGCACGCAGTCTGCGAAAAGCAGATAAATTTTTTTTTTAAATGGTTAGAGGTAGGGTTAGGAAAAAGATAAGAAATGCTTTAAAATAATGGTTTATTTATACAAATAAGTACTCATCATTTCTGTGCATCCCGCTGTTTTTGGGATTGTTCATGTGTTGAAGATGACATTTCTACATTTTTTGCTTGGAAGATTCAGCCTACTTTTATGCTTTTGCATAATGATGGGTACCAATAAGCAGGAGGAGGTGCAAACAGTCCCCTGCTAAGCCTTTGGCAGTCACTCTGCCATTCATCTAATATTTTGTTTTTATTACAGCTGCTAAATCTTCAAAATTTGGATTGTTACATATTGTAACAGTTAGATTAACATCTTTTAGTTTTTTTCTGTACTTACAGTATGAACATATTGTATTTTTAGAGCAGTACTATTGGAGTGATATGTCCTAATTTGATTGGTGGACATTTTGGCATTTTCTGTTCAAAAGGTTGCCCATTTCGAAGTGTTTTGACAAACCTTTCTGAGCTATTTAGCACATGTAAAGAAAGTCTGTTACATGGTTTGACAATGTGTTCAAACCTTCCCCGCATAAGATTGAGCGAGATCTCATAAAATCCCCGAAAAGTACAAATAAATTTGCTATAACCCTTGGATCGAATTGTAAACACTGCTGCTTGGATATGAACCTCTGGCCTCTTTTCCAATAGTGTGCATGCCTTTGCTCTTGAAGAATGGGACCAGACCACACATCAAAGAGATTTTGACCCATATTGGCTAAGCAGTGCTATTACCAAAAATGTATTGGCATAGTACCAATGAATAAATACATGTCATATCAGTCCTTTGCTGTGATCCTCATCAAGTTTATTTTTTTTTCTACCAAAATATTTATTTATCCTTTCTTATAGCTTTTTATTTGTCTCTAATTGAATGGTTTTGGATATCCATGGTTAAGCGTCTCATACCTACCCGCTACCTGCAGATCAACAATGTGGAGATGATCCAACCCCAACTTCCTTCAGTTCTTTTAGTTAATTGGCAGATACCGAAGTTGCGAGACTTGCTGTCTCTGGTACCCGCGGGTAAGAAAGCGAAGAGCTGCTGCCGTGGACACCATATCTGCTGCGGTCATGCAGCAGGGGGTGGGGGGAAGAGCCTCTGGATTAAACCCCCAATTTGCACTGCTATCAATATGGATCATGGTGGCTGTAGTATGAGATATAATTGAGCAGTGTTCTCTATGCTAAACTCACATTTTTAGGATGGCCTTTGTCAGGTGTTGATAGTGAAAAATTGCTTTTACATGATTACAACTGTGTATTAGTAAAAACAAAGAAAATAAAAAAATGTGTGCTACTAATTTAATATCTACTGTGCATATTATTATTGAGCATATCTAATTTTGCAGCAAAACGGGTCATTATAAGAATATATCATAAGTGGTCTCGGGGGGGGGGGATTCACAGAAAAAGTTTTTAGAAGTACTGTAAGAACATTTAGGAGATAGACAAGATGGGTACGAAAAAGTTGTGCAATCACTGACATGGAGGAATGTTTCTAAGCACATTTAACAGATGTGCCGTTACTTAGAATATTAGAATATTCCATTAAGTCACTTAATGGAGTCTTGTATAGAGATGGGTGAATCCGGCCAAATCCGTTTCCCGCATTTTCTCGCATTTTCTCCCCCAAATCCGTTTCGCGGTGTAAAATCTGCAAATGGATTTGTTCGTTTTGAATCCCTACGGATTGATCACAAAACGCCATTGGATACAATCCGTTGATGGATTTGTAGAATCCAATCCGCGGATTCAGCATCTCGTTGGTGGGTTCTACAAATCCGTCAATGGATTGCGGAATTCGCGGAGCGTATTGGTAATAATAATAAAACATTCACAAATGCGAATCGCCCTTTTTGAGATTGATCCGCTGAAATCCGCGGACCAAAGGAACCGACCGATCCGCTGCGGATCCAAATTCACCCCAAAAATTCACCCATCTCTAATCTTGTGGACCCATTTTGTGAATTACATACCACCACAAACACACCCTCAAAAAACAACACATGGGAGACACCAGCGAACATCATATGAGCACATCTGCGGTACCTGGGAAATATGCTAATAGGAGTCATTTGCATATCTGATTTCCAGGTATCTCAGGTGCACCAATTTTTTTGTGCACAGGTGTCTCTCCACGTGTTATTTGAGGGTATATTTTATAGCACCAGGGACTTTAAGTAAAAATGCTCTCTACACACTACTAGCTTATATTATGGTATTTGCAGAAAGTGAAGGTGAAGAAAAAATAACAGTTGTACTGTAGGATCATTCAATCCATATACTTTTTTTTACCTGTGTTTTACCTGTGTTTGATTTTTGACAAATTTTCTCATCTCTATTAAATACAGCACCAAAGAGAGAGGATATGCAAAGTATATATAAATGACTCCTATTGGCATGACTAAGGTTACCTAGAATCCCAGACTTTCTTAACCAGTCCTCTTATTCTGAATGTCTCTGTTTACGAGTTTTTGGGAACCGGTGTCTACGGGGGAAGATCTCTGTGGAAAAAGGGGAACAAGTCCCCAGGTTTCTCTGGTACAGGAGAAGTAGGCTCCTCGTGAGCAGGGGCCAGCAGCGTTGCAAAGTAGGGCGATTCATGGTCCAAGAAGAACAGGAGCAGGGAGTGGAACTTACTTGGAGCCTAGTCTCTCAATCATTAACCTGGAGGATGTCCACCATCAGGTATCTTTTTGTATCGCCATGGATACTCTCGATACTCCATAGAGAGTCATAGGATAGTCGTTCGCTAGGGAGTAGGCTCTGTAGGATAAAGGTTTTCTGGATCCCGAGTCCACCAGAGCTTTGACTGCCTTCCCCTCCACCGATGCTGGAACCATCCATGGCTCACAGTTCCCTCGGAGAGAAGCAGTGGCGATGTTCCTGCCTGGAACAATTCATCTCAGTCGGCAAACTCTGTCGTCAGATGAGCCTGTTGACGGGGACCGGCATTCGGACCTCTCTGCAGTGGGAAGGGATCCTCCCTTTGGCTTGGTTGGGGATTCCTCTCCACTGAATTTGTGACTGAAACCCAGGTTCTCAGGGAATACTGTGGGTTGCATCCTCTGGAGTATTCTTACCTTGTTGATCCAATGTCCTCTGATGCTGTCCGTGCGTCTTGACAAGTATTGGTATCCGGACCCTTCCATGATGGGAAAGGATCTTTCGACCGGGTAGATTGGTAATCATGAGGTGGCGGGTGATAGATAAACGATACAGTAGGTCCCTAGCTATCGCCCTCGGTAGCTAGCCTACTTCCAGGTCAAACAATATTATGCAAACATCTTGCATGAAAATATAAAAGTTCTTATCTGTGTTTGGGGAACTCCGCCTATGGCAGGACAGCCTGTAGGCGAGGTCAGTCAATAGTCCAAACGTATAGTTTCAGGTTAAAGCAAATGTTAAGTGGTTTTATTTCTCCACAGTAGAACGTAACATTTGGGCACACCATCCCTTTAAGGCAATACAAAATATAGCAGCAAAATAACATCTACTCCACATTGGGAGAACTTACTCACAATAAAAACCCTATCTATCAGCCTGGCTGGCTATATCCAGTTACCAAACCTTTAACAGTCAGGAAAAACAATAGTAACAGTTCTTACTGTGTTTGTGAATCCATCTGCATAGCAGCTTGTCTAGGATAGCTCTGTAGTATGAGGCAGCCACCTCAAGCAATGGCTTCCTTATTTCTCAAGCTGGTTGTCAGGTGTGTCTGCTTAGTTCCTGATTGCCAGCTATTCTTCCTGGGTTAACCTTCTGAGTGCTGGGTGAAGGACTCAGATATAGGTTTCCCAGGCATAACTAGCAGTACCTGACTTCACCCTGTCACACCGCCCCAAGTGAGTACAAGTAATTCCTCTTGATACTTCAACAGCAGCTTTAATTGCTCTGAGGGGTTGGAAGGCAGGTTCCTCTTAGACACGGCTGTATCCAGCAGGCTTGTCACACTCGTGGAAAACCGCTGACTGGGGGGACAGAGCCTCCGGTGTCCTTCCTGGTTTGGAAAAGTCTTTCTTACTTCCTGCTAAGGTCTGGCACCTTATACAGCGGCCTGACAGCTGCTTTAACTCAGCCCTGATTGCCCAGGTATCTCTGACTGGGCTAACCCTCTGACGGCTGGTTCCAGCCGTCAGTGGAATGTTTCCCAGGCATAATTATCAGTGAATGACTTCACCCTGTTACAATCCCCTCTTATTCAGTCAAGGTATATTTAGACAGATTGTAAACTAATTTCTCTTTTAAGATGGAGGTTTAAAATCCTTAACACCTTAGCATGTGTACCCATCACACTACTTTGTACCTTTTTGTGTGCATGCTCTGTGACTGGGTAGTAATCCTTAAAAAAGAGGACAGTTCCGACTCACTTGCTATATAATGTAATATAATATTATATATATATATATATATATAGATGCAGAGGTTTCAGTACCGTGCTAGCTGAGCTTTAATAATCAAAAAAGAATAGACGATACTGCTCTGTATCGTCTATTCTTTTTTGATTTTATATATATATATATATATATATATATATATATATATATATATATATATATATATATATATATATATATATATATATATATATATTAATGTGGATTCTTAGTGGATTTTGGTTTTAGAAAATTGAATTTACATGATGCAACACCATTTTACTAATAAGATGCAATGGAGTGGTGCCGGGATACCATCTGGCATTCAGTGTTATTTAGCAATTTTGAGAAACCATTTTTGGCAATGTGCCATAGCAAAAACCCTGAAGAAGGGCATTCCAGAAATGCGTTGGTTGAAGCAGCTGGCCCTCATCCAACTCCATTGTGACATCATATGGCTGCAACGTAAGGACTCATTGAAGAGACACTCTATCTCTACCGACTCCGAGGAGGATTCCTTGTGCCCATTCGTTTGGGGCCACCTACAACAGAGAGGGATACATCCTTAGAAGACTTCCATCATGAGACCCGAGGATGAGTGTCCTAACTGATCCGGTTCCAGCGTTGGTAGCACATCTTGTTACATGATATGCTTTTAAAGATTTGTTTTGATGTAACGGTTTGCAAGTGCCTCATTCTGCTGGATATAGACCCACTGTGGTCTTTCTCCCGCCTAATAGAGGTAAATGAGAATTTTAATCCTAATAGAGGTATATTAGTATTTTATCTGGTAGTGTTAGGCCTTGCGAACAGGTGTCTGCCTTGACGTGGCTTGCAAGCTTACAACGCTTTGGCCAAAGGGTTAAACTAAATGACCCTATTTCAAGAGAATATATAAGTATTTTACTGTGTATTTCTGTCATGTTGGATGTAGCATTGGGCTTCTCTGTCGTCGTTTGTTTTGATGTACGCAGAATACTTACCCTTTTTTCTGAACCAATTTTTTTTACTAAATTGTATTACATTTAATACCAGAGACAGAACATGAAACACAGACAGAGCTCAGTGCACATCCAGTGAAACTTATACACGGTACAGTGCCTAAATATATATGTATAGATATGTATTAAATAAAATGGTCTTTTAGTTTAACATTTTGGCCAAAGTGTTGTAAGCCCCTGAGCCACTACACGGCAGACCACATCTCAAGGGTCCTAAATTCTTAATAACCTGTGTATTACCAGGAAGAATGATTTATAATAAATCTGTCAAAATTAGTTGCATAGTTCTAAGTCTGATTGAAGCTTTTATTAACCTGTACCTTACCAGGTAAAGCAGTCTGTATTAGATTTGTCACAATCATACTGCAAGCAAGCAAGTTCCCCAGAGAGTGGGAGATGCTATGGAGTGAGCTTTTAACCATTTAAATGTGGGAGGTGGTGAGCTTCAACAAGATAGGAAGCGCCACCTTCCAATCAGCTAAGACCAGCTGAACAAGAATTGTAAAACATACAGCACACTTGCAAGGTCATATTAAACCCCCAAATTAACCACAACATATATATAAGCATATAAGTGTCACAGAGGAGTGCACTCCTCTGTGACACTTATATGCTTTAATATATGTTGTGGTTAATTTGGGGGTTTAATATGAGCTTGCAGGTGTCCTGTATGTTTTACAATAAATTGTATTGCACTCTGAGCGTTGTGCATTGTTTTTTTGTCTTTATTCTGTTTTAGTGTGTGGGGTGCTGGGCCACCCCGGTTTTACAGCTGCAGACACTCTCTTATTTACTGATATACAGGAAAACTGGGGCGCTCCTCACAATTATACACTGATACCCAAAATCTAGTTGGAGTTCAAAGTGGATGTAGATAGGCGGCAATGATGCACATAAATAATAAAATCATGCAATACTAGCCGCTGGTCTTTGCTGCTGCTCAGCCAGTAACGGATCTCCCACGATCCTCACACAGTATGAAGATACAATAAGGCGAGCGCAAGCCAGAAAAAACAAAAACAGAAACAGCAAAATGTAAGTCACACAATAGCCTAAAATGCTAAAAATTGAATAGGTGATGGGAGCGGAAATAGGATGGAAGGAAGTAATACAAAATCACTCACACGGCCATGTGCGAGTGTATACACATCACAACAAAGGTGGCTTTAGCCTACGGCTTGCTTCATTGAGCTCAGGAGAGAAGGAGGGGAGAACAGCAATAGGTGTATGACACTGTCAAGTGACAATAAATGGTGGGGTGGATAAAATAGATATATATAGTAAAAACCACTCACATGACCATATGTGAGTGTAGACACTCAGAGATAATCCAAGCCTTAGAGGTGGAGCACAATCTTCTTTAGTAAATCACAGGCAGGGTAAGCCAGGTAAAAAAACAGAACTTTAATAAATAAAAGAAGTAAAAAGTCCAATTGGAAATGTTCCAGAACTCACGGCAGCTCTCCTGTATGGCGCGATCGGCGTTGTACCCTGACTTCCGCGTCTGAAAACTCTGGCGGCGAACGGCGATCCAGGTGAAACTGCGGTGGTATAAAATGTCTTCACTCTCTTATTTACCCCATCAAGGTTATGTACCTTATATTCATTTTGTACACTGGTAGATGTATTTTTTCACATCTCTGATTGGGTATCGTGGGATCTGTTTATTCAGGTTTATATCACTTTATATCACATGTGTTGTTGTTTAAATTTATCCCTGGATCCTTTTTAGTAGCACCCTGTCATACATTGTATGGGAGCACAGGCCTCAATAATTGAAAAAGGGACAAGAAAGCACGTAACCCACCTGATTTATAGATTAAACTTTTCAACACCAAAGTTACAGAAGCGCAATGATTTTCTCTCCCAGAAACTCTTTTTAATTTCTGTTTTTATGGAACCGCAATTAAACACTTGCATGTATTCAGTATTAGTGACACTGCACAGAACAAACCTCTCTTCTGTGGAAAAAAACTAAATGAAACAGATTTTAAGCAGCATAATTAAATAAAAGGCAGTAACTGTAATTAGACTTCTTAAAATACCCTGGAGCTGTATTTAACCATAACAGCTATATTTTTCCCCATCCATTTAAACCACTTGCCATAATTGGCACATTAACTAGAAAAGGCACATCTTTTAGGTGGAACATTAAGTAGTATTTCACATTAAAAATGACAAACACATCTTTGTATTACCATGAGTATAGCTGGAGGTTTTCTTCCACCGTCTGGATTTGCTGTCACTTAGTCAGTTTGTGACTTATGCGAATGCCCCTTTTTTCTTCTTCTTATGGCTTTTAAAGCTTTCACAAAACAATTAGTTGAAGATGTTCCTAAAAATTATTCACTGCCATTAGCCCTAATATTATATTACAGGTGTCTGACCACAATGGTTCTTTATACAACACAGGTTGGCTATCTGAAAAATCACTGCTAAATATTCATGGTGTAAACACTAGATAAGTACTGTAGATTATTCTTAAAAGCGGGTTACATCCCAGTAAAGATAAACTGTACTCTGGGTGTTTCAAAAGTTAGTAACTATGTATGTTTTAATGTGAAGAAAAGACCTAAGGGGCTTACTCTATACTCACTAAAGCGGCCAACAGGGCTGTTTTTGGCCCAAATTCCCATGGACAAAGGGGGAATTTAGGCTTAAAACTGCCAAATCGGCTGCTATTGAAGTTCTAGAATAAGCCCATAAATATCAATAAATACCAAGTAGTTGACACTGGAAGGCACTGATACAAGTAGGCTCCACGACAGGGAGTGGATCCCGATGGCTGGAGTGGGGAGAAATGGCTGGAGCCCGGAGTGTGGTTGTAGAGAAGGGCTGTGTACCACTGGTTTGATGAAGGGAAGGAAAGACAATGATACGTGTAACCCTCCCTTTCCAGCTCCTAGGGAGTTTACAGATGTGTAGCATCCTCACTATATTCCCCCACAGCCTGGCACATAAGTCCTGGTAAGAGCAGGAAATGCTAGGGTGAATAGTTAGCTGGTGAGATCACATCCCCTCAGTTGCTGAGTGTAGCAACTTACAGGCACAAGTCTGGGCTTATGGAGCTGCTAGAAGAGGGGGAGGAATAGTTTGGCTCCTCCTGCTGTATGTCTAAGTAGGTTCTGCAAAAGGCAGTTACAATAATTGATCCCTCACCTAGGGAAGTTCAGGTTCATCCCTCACCTAGGGGCGAGTGAGCAGGGAAAGTGTAGACTGCCTGGGAGCCTCAAGAAGACCTTTCCAAGTGAAGTTCAGGAAGAAGGAGTATTCTGGTATGCAGGGTTCTAGGGACTAGGAAGCCAAATGGAGACCGCTCTGGCAGAGGAGGTTGGTGGACCCAACTCCTTGCTAGGTGTGGGCTTGAGGTGGAATAGAGGCTAAAGCCTGCATGAAAGTCCTTATCTGATTGAGAAGGGTCAAGAAGGGAAATTGCCCTACAAGGTACATTAAGAAAAGCCTGCCTAATGATATGCTGTGTCCTACGATATGCTGTGAGAGTCCATGGTGTATTAAGAGATGTGTATTAAATACAAAAGATTGTCTCCAAACATTGGAGCATTCTCAAATTGGACCCCGACTTGAAATCCATTACTGAATCCGGACCTAGATTTGCATTCAGAAAGGCGAATACTCTTGCCACTTCTATTTCTAGAAGTTTATTCCAGTCACGACAACAGTCACGTATAGGACATATACCTAAAGGATTTCACAAATGCGGTTTCAATAGGAACTGCAAATATGCGTTACCAACCAAAAATGTGCATACACTTTATCCTAGTAACAGATACAGAATCAGCTCCTTCATTAATTGCCACACGAGTTATGTGGTCTATGTTATTGTTTGTGGATGTAATTGCAAATATGTGGGGAGGACCATCAGACCACTACATGTTAGAATCTCTGAACATACCAGACTAATTAATAAACAAGACACATTGCATCCAGTGTCTAAACACTTCACTGAGTGTCCGGTAGGTGGGCTAAAAAACTTCAGATTCTTCGGTATTGAACATGTTGCTCTCAAAATCAGGGGTGGTAATAGGCTCAACTATCTCAATAGAAAAGAGATGCAATGGATTTTTTCCCTTAACACCTTGCAACCACACGGTCTGAATGTTGAATGGGAATTACAACATTTTCTTCATGATTGATTTATCGTTATTTATTTATCAATTATCATTATTATCATTATTTCCCCCCCACCCCCTCCCTTCCCCCTCCCCTCTTCCCCTTCCCCCTTCACCCCCCTACCCCCCCCCCACCCTCCTTTTCCTCCCTTTTCTTCTTTTTTCTTTTTCTTTTTCAATTTTTCATTATCAGTTTATTATTTTTGCAAATTTGTTTATTTCATCTTGCAATATAGCAATGTCTTTATTCATGTTATTATTGACAGTTCAGTTTCCAGCCACGCATTTGGGTATAGTGCTATAGATTTTTCATGTTTCAGTTTTGACATTAGGGTATTTGCTGAGATTTATGTTTTTAACCTTTTAATTTGTTGACCAGGAGCCTATATAACATTCTATTGTATTTACATATGTTGTACAATTATTCTATATGTCTCTGGTCCCAATTTTAACTTATTTCAATTATGTATATATGTGTTTTTTGACACTGGCATGGTCTACCCCACACCTGTGGCCCATCGGCTGTTCAGCTGCACCACAGGTGTTTGGGTTTGAACGGGCTACATAAAGTGGTTCAGTATGACTGACGGATCATTCTTTGACAAAGGCCTCATGGGCTGAAACGCATCAGAAGAAGATCCGTCAGCACTACACTTGTTCAATAAAGTTTTACCAGTCACCAGTTCAGCCTCCCTCTGCTTCTTCATGACGACGGCTGTGCATCATTTCCTGCCTCCTGTGAGAGGAGTTCCTGTCTGGTTCTGCAAAAGGCAGTTACAGTAATTGATCCCTCACTAGGGAAGTTCAGGTTCATCCCTCACCTAGGGGCAAGTGAGCAGGGAAAGTGTAGACTGCCTGGGAGCCTCAAGCAAGACCTTTCCAAGTGAAGTTCAGGAAGAAGGAGTATTCTGGTATGCAGGGTTCTAGGGACTAGGAAGCCAAATGGAGACCGCTCTGGCAGAGGAGGTTGGTGGAACCAACTCCTTGCTAGGTGTGGGCTTGAGGTGGAATAGAGACTAAAGCCTGCATGAAAGTGCATATCTGAATGAGATGGGTCAAGAAGGGAAATTGCCCTACAAGGTACATTAAGAAAAACCTGCCTAATGATATGCTGTGTCCTATGATATGCTGTGAGAGTCCATTGTGTATTAAGAGAGTGATCATTCATCCTGTGCAAGCCTGGAACTGATGTGCCTGTTAATAAAGGACCTTTGAGTTTCAAAAGATCCTGGCGCCCTATTCTTTATCCTGTACTCACAATCACCAACTATCCTCGATTACAGCCAAGGCCTGAACCTGCCAGAGGGAACCCTGAGATCACAGGTAACTGACCAAGAAGCTAATACTCTAATCCCATCGGGAGCGGGGCAGAACCCTGTTCACACATGTACACCTTACCTCCTGCTTCCGAAGGGGAGGGGGGGGGGAGATATGGTTTAACATTCATATTAAATGTACAGTATGTTTAATGTTTTACTGTGCTTTTTACTTTTTATTTATTTATGCTGAATTAAGCAGGGTGTCTCTGCTGGTGAACCCCATTAATCTCCAGAGGTACAGACCCCCATAAATGGTGCCAGATGCCACTCAGGCTGGGCCTATGTGGTGTGCTGTGGGAGCTTGAACGGTTGATGACACCTCTTACAGAGGTCTCTATCTTTGGAAGCAGGGGGTCCTCATAGTTGAAATTAATGGGGTTCATCTCCAGAGACTCCCTGCTTAAATCCTGTATACAAAAAAAAATGCTTTGCTATTAGAGCTGTTGAGGAAGACACAGAGAGAGGCTGCCTCTCTCTGGGACACCTCTTCGCAGTCCTTACGGACTCATGGCTGGCTCTAAATGATTAATGATGTTGTGGTCCCATTAAAATGCAGGGACCGCCGCTGAGTTAATACTCCCGGGATGCTTACTACTTTCTTGGCCACAATCGATCCCCAGCCTGGCTGTTCTCCGGCCTTGCAAACCTTTGCAGTCACGTAGGCAGTAAGTCTGGCTACAACTGTACATCAGTGTTTCTTATAGTGGCTACTCAGAGGCATTACCTGACACAGGGTGCAGGCTTCATGCAGCTGGGTGATGATAGGGTAGAAAAGATGGGTGCCAGGAACTTTTGTAGTACAAACCACACTCTTTATTTACCCTTTTTTACCAGAGTTCTTTTCATTCATACACAGTACACATAGTTACGGATGTCATCTGTTCCATTTGGTCTGCTTGTACCTTTGACTATTTCATCCTTTGGGTGCCCTCAAAGTGAGGAGGTGTGGACACTTGGCTGGTTTCTCAGTGATTATCCTGCTCCCATTCTGCATAATGTCTGTCATGCTCTGTCATAAGGGGCCCCTTCCCAGGTCATGGCCGACTCAATGTGGAAAACGGATAACTCCTGTCTCTGAACTATCATTCCTAAACAGACTATGACTGAGGCCTGTGCGGATGAGGCCTGTGCGGACCTGCCGATAGAGCTGATCCTATTTCACTCTGGGGCGTCCTTCATGGGGACCTCTGTAGAGTGCTTCTTCTTTTGTGAACCACTGAGTTTAACTTGGCCATATTTCGGGACCTTATCTTAAGGAGCACTGTCCGCCACTAAAACATAACAAATGGAGACTGGTCCTTCCTGTATACTCAAGAACATGCAGATGCAATGCTAAGTTTGTGCGTAAACTGGATTCTCTGAAGGGATTCATGCAGCGGGAGTCCCTGCTTCTAATTGGGACTCCCGCTGCGTTATTTCCTACCGGGCCCACCACCTACCTCAGCTGAGCTGAGAGAAGCTGTCCCTCTCTCTGATAGCAGGGGGTAAGCCCACTGGTTGACCCTTCGCATCATGATAGCTGCCTATATTTTAGGCTCATATGGTCATATTATTGTAGCCGAAATGGCTGACAAAACATATTTCTGTTTCCTTATGTAGGACAGTTTATTCTTCATGTTTATTTTGTTTTTTTATTTTTATTATGTTTTACTGTGTGTAACTTGTAAGGCTCCATTGTGTGGTGGGCTGGTAGCCTACTCAGTCTGGCCAGCAAACAATGGAGGCTTGGGCCATAATCTACTTTGGGTTATGTAAAGTTCTTGTGAACTCTGGGGAAGGGTGTGAACTCAGGTCAGGGTAACATGTATTCCTAAAGCGGAGTCATTATTAATCTGTGAGACCTGTGCATCGGCGATTGGCCAGGTTTTGCAGTGCTCAGAAAGCCTGTCACCATGAACTTTGTTCTGGCTGCAGTGCTGCAGTTATCAACCGGCAGGGCCCCCGACAGCGGAAAACAGCCAGGGTGCTATCCTGGGCCCGCCCAGTCAAGGAGCCCGGCCTTACTGTCGGAAACACTACAGTTTCCACTCTGTGCAGGCAAGCAGGGCTCTCCCCTTTCCTGGCTGCCGCCCCACTCCCTTCCCTCCTGCTGGACTGCAGGGCCCTCCCCTTCCCTCAGCACTGCCCATCTGTCCCTCCCTTCCCTCCTTCAGGACTGCAGGGCCCTCCCCTTCCCCCGGCACATCCACCTGTCCCTCCCTCCCCAGGCCTCCGCAGGCCTGCTGGTCTGTGCCTTGTGCTGGCCATGTTGCTCCAGCAGGCCCATCCAAGGGCCCCACATGCCCCAGTCTCCCCTTATACCCTCTCAAGACACCTTACCCACACCAAGGGGGGAGAGGGCTTATTTTGTGTGTGTGTTTGGGGAGGGGGGTTTATTGTGTGTATATGTGTGTGTGTCACTGTGTGTGTGTCACTGTGTGGGTGAGTGCCACTGTATGTGTGTGTGTCTGTGTGTGTGTGTGTTACTGTGTCCCTGTGTGTGTGTCACTGTGTGTATGTGTGTCACTGTGTGTGTGTGTGTCGCTGTGTTTGTCATGTGTGTGTCACTGTGTGTGTCGCTGTGTGTGTGTCACTGTGTGTGTCGCTGTATGTGTGTCAGTGTGTGTGTCATTCTGTATGTGTCATTGTGTGGGCGTATATTGGGGAGGGAGGTTATTGAGTGTAAGGAGGGGAGAAAAGTACATGGGGGTGGGAGAGGTGGGGGTGTGAGAGAGTGGGGAAGGAAAGGGTGATGGGGGAATGTAAGAGGGGGTGAGAGGGAGGAGGTGTGTGAGATGAAAAAATGGGGGGGTTCTCGCAAGGCCACGACACGTGGGTGGGGGCCCCCCAGTGGAAACGTTAGTTCTGGGCCCCAGGAAAACTGTATGCGGCCCTGTCCACTGGGCTTAGCCCAGGAAGTCTACAACTCCTAGAAGCATTGCAGCCTAGGACTCACCCACTTCCTCCTCTGTCCCCTATTTAAACTTCAGGAAATTTGTACCTTTGTTTTCTCGCCAGCCCACATCCCTGTACCTGTTCCATTCCCTAGTCCTGCCTCTGTTTCCCTGACCCTGTCTCTCAGTCCTGTTTGTTAACTTGCCTGCTATCCTGTGACGGGAGATTTGTGACATGCTATAATAATACACCAAATAACTGGGTTGAACTGAACGAGGCTTAGATATAATAAAGTATATTTATTCCTTAAATAAGTGAACACCGCAAAATAGTACAGTAACAGGCAAGAAGTAGCACTTACTTGGGGGTTGGGGAATGAGAAGTATCAAACAGCAATTCTCCAGCAATCAGGTAACAATTCAGATGGTATAGAAGACAAAGGATATATGTCTTTTGTGATCCTATCCTTAACATTAAGTACAGGTGATTGGACAACAATTATCTGTATCCAATCTTTAACGTGGGAACACATTTTAATCCATGCCCCTGCTAGTTAGCTCTGGCGCACTAGAACCCTGGGGTCTCATTTCTGTAGCCCCACATTTACATCAGGAATGCCAGCCAGTCTACCAAATGGAGTTTCTGGCAGGATACTCTTTGTTGGAAGGTGTAAAATGTGACACTCACAGACTGCTCTGGTTTGAGTCGTCTCCGCCCTCAGGTAAACAGTGAGGGTGACAAAATCCTTTGAACAACACTTAAGTCCTAGACACTGGGTCGCCTCTCTGACCATATGCTTCCTTGTATGCCAAGGAATTTCCTCTGGGTTTTATCCCTGCCTTGGGATACAGTATTATAGGTAAAATACAAACATATTAAAATATCTGGTTCCGTTGGGCCTAGCGGGTCCAAACTACCCAGATCTTAATGCCGGAACTGGGACACCATATGGTCCGAGTTTCAGCCCGCTATGACCTTCGAAACTGGAGTTACACAAATACAACTTAAACCGTTTCCTATTTTAATACAAAAAACTCAGCTGTAAATGAAATCACGGTTTTTCACTATATCCCCATTGAAAACAACGGGCTCCGCCGCCATAGACTTCCAATGGCAAACATGAAGTCTATGGGGTTTCTCCGCCATAGCCAGTCAATGGAAATTGGCTGCCATTGGTGTCTATGGGAGAATTCCCCGAACTTTCAAGGGGGTCCATACTCCGTCGGGTTGGTCCAAGAGGGTCAGGGATGGTTCTGCAGCCATGCCGGAGCAGTGCTTACAGATATCCCAAACCCTGGCCCCCAGGACCCTCCGGAACCGGAGGTAGGGATTCATGGTTTTCAGCTTTTCACATTTAGTCGATTTCTTGAGCTGTTTCTGCCGCCGCCATTGGAACCTATGGCGCGAACCGTTCTCTCGGCACGAACCTTCTCAGGGGTCCAGGATACGGGGACCCGGTGGTGGTCGAGTGGGGGGAGGTCTAGGGACTAGGGGCAAAAATAATTTTATTTCTGGGTGCCCTAGAACTTTTGATTCCCACGCCACTTAACGTTGAACTTGACTAACAGTGATCAAAGCTCTCTTTTAGAAAAAGTATCCGCTTTACGGTTTTGCGGTTTGGACGGCAGCCAACTCGTTCCTGGAAAGCGCCGTCAAGGAACCTCCTTTGAAGTCAATGAGCCCATTGACTTACAATGGGAAACCGCCGCTCCTCGTCTCGGATGCCCTCTGCAGGTCTTCGAGGGAAACAGGTCCAAAACAGCAAGATCCGCCTTTGAAATGAATGGAGCTCTAATGGCGGCCTATGGGACTCTGCAAAATGGTGCCTGAAAAGTCGGGAAAATTACACAAAGGGCTATAATCACTAAAGAACTATTAACCCTTGCCCTCCCGGATGGATCCCAGTGTATGTGTGATGCAGACACCGATATAACCAGATATCACAATAAAGCATGGGGACAGGGGAATATACATTTTCATGTTATAACAAGGGTTAAATCACATTTCTGGACCGCAGCCCAGTTAACCCCTTGTCTCCCTGGTGAGGTCAGGGGATGACCAAATGGGGTGCAACCCCATTAATACCGGGCCACCCCCTTTCTCCCTCTACATATCCCATTTACCCAGGATTCCTTATCTCTGCTCTAGTTAAACCCTGTTTGTTATAATTTTCCTTCCTGAGTTCTGTCATCATGATCTATGTTCTCAGAAGTTAAAACACCATATTTTTGCTCCTGAAGGAAAATAGATCTTCAAACGTTTTTCCATGAACTGGCAGATGCAGTAGACGCCTTTTACCTGGTTACCGAGAACGCCTGTAGCCGTGCAGACCTTCTGGATTTTCTGCAATCAGTTTTTACAGCTCCAGTCACTACCGTGGCATTAGATGGAAAAAAAAACCAATGCTGGTTCTCAGACTCCCATGTTTAAGACAAGTGTTCCTCTCATGGGGGCCTATTCACTAAATAGTGACACACACACTGAAACACACACACATTGACACACACAGTGACACACACATTGACACACACATTGACACACACAGTGACACACACACACACACACACAGTAACATACACACAGTGACACACACAGTGACACACACACACACAGTAACATACACACAGTGACACACACAGTGACACACACAGTGACACACACAGTGACAAACACACACTCACACAGTGACGCAAACACAGAGTGACACACACACACAGTGATACAGACACAGTGACACACACAATAAGTCCCCCTTGAGGGTAACATCAGCGAAAATCCGGGAAACAGATTTGGGCGGATTCGCCCGTCTCTAATTACTAGTATTATCTGTATTTAAAATGGGTGTCTCCCTGCTTGCTGATCTTCCCTTTTCCCTCACTCACCTCTATTAACCATTACTATTTTCCCATTCCTATCCATTCTGTCTAGTCCCTTACCTCTTTCTTGTTCTTCCCCTCTCCTTCCTAGTTTAAAATTTCCTCTAACCTTTTTAACATATTCCTCCCTAGCACGGAAGATCCATCTTCATTGAGATGCAATCCATCCCTACTATAAAGCACCTGGGTGAAAGACTCCCAGTGCTCTTAAAACCCAAACCCCTCCTTCCTACACCACTTTCTTAGCCAAGCATCAACCTCTCCAAGCTCCAACTGCCTCCCTGGGGTAGCACATGGCATTAGTAGTATTTCTCAAAAGTGCTTATTTGACCACGTAAAACACTAGTTTGCATGTACTGTACTAGAATAAATGTTGCCTTCAGATCAATTTAACCCACCTCAAAAAACACCTCAACATTATTATACCAAAAGAAAAATGTAAAACAAAAACAATCCAAGGATGACCGTATGTTGCCAGGTGTCTGGTATTGAACTGGACTGTCCTGTATTTGGACACTCTGTCCAGTAAAAAAATAAAAGGTACTGTAATACTGGACATGTATGTGTATACAGGTATTACCTCTCTGGACATAGTGACCTGACTGGTTTTGGGGGGCTATGTGAATTCCCCGAGCAGGGAGAGAGCAGGGCTGCTGCTAGGGGCTGGGCAGCTTCCTGCTTGACCGATTGGCTGCATTACCCAGCAGCAGTCAATCAAGTGGTGTCAAAAGCCTGGAGGTGGGACCAAGGAGAGTGGAGAGGCACTTGGGGCATTTTCCGGTCCAAAGGGACCATTTTTGCGAGCGGGGGGGGGGGGGGGGGGGGCGTGGCCAAAACGGGTGGGGGGCGCGGCCATGATGTGTGGGGGCGCAGTCATGACGTGAGGGGGCGGGACCGCCCCTCCGTTGTTCAGCCCCTCAACCATGTATTGATAGACACTAAGTTGTTTGATGTTGCATTTATTTAATGAATGTACATGTTGTATACAACCACTCCATAGTAGCTCAACTATTCAGCCCCTCAACTATTTAGACCCTCAACTGTTTAGCCCCTCAACTCCTCAGCCGCTCACACACACAGACAGGCACTCACGCACTCAGGCACACACATACACACACACAGACAGGCACTCACGCACTCAGGCACACACATACACACACACAGACAGGCACTCAGGCACACACATACACACACACACACAGACAGGCACTCACGCTGCTTTCCCCCCACACTCTCCTCCCCGCTCCCCGAAGCCTCCCCTCCTCCCGAAGCCTCCCCTCCTCATTGGCTCACAGCCACACCACGTGACGCGTCGCCGCTTGGGATTACAATTCTCTTGAATCCCCTGGCGGCTGACGCGTCACAGCGTGTAGTGAGCTGTGCCGTGAGGGGGACTGGGACTGGCTCGGGAGGATTCCCCTGCTGGTGGGGAATGCTCGTGCGGCCGCCCGCACTGCCGGGCGCAGCGGGTCCCAGCATGGGCGTCCGCAGGGGGGGGCAAGGGGGGGCGCTTGCCCCCCCCTGGATCCTGGGCCGCCAACAGCGGGGAACAGAGGGCACTGGCGTGACAGGATTTAGCGCGCTCTTCTGCAAAAAAAACAAAACCTCCCTTGTCTCCTGATTGGCTGGCGCGTGTTGGCACGCTGCCAGGATTTTTTTTTGTCCCTCCCAAGCCCTATCTAAGCGGTGTGCAAAACTGGGGGGCGCCAAATTATTTAGGGGAGGGCGCAGCCTGTGCGGCGAAACCTGGGGGCAGAGCAGAGCAGGGGCAGAGCAGAGCAGTGGCGGGCAGAAGATCCGTGCTGTGCTTCCCTGTGCTTGCAGAGGGGGCGGGGCGTCCCTCTGCACACAGACACAAGCCCTCCTCTTCCTGTCAGCGTGGGGAACCGAGCATGCAGTACAGGTAGGTGTGTGTGTGTGTGTGTGTGTGTGTGTGTGTGTGTGTGTGTGTGTGTATATATATTGGTGTGTATAGTGATGTGTGTGTGTATATAGTGATGTGTGTGTGTGTATAGTGATGTGTGTGTGTGTATATATGTATAGTGATATGTGTGTGTGTGTGTGTATATATATATGTATAGTGATGTGTGTGTGTGTGTGTGTGTGTGTGTGTGTGTGTGTGTGTGTGTGTATATATGTATAGTGATGTGTGTGTGTGGTGGTGATGTGTGTGTGTGTATATTGGTGTGTATACTGATGTGTGTGTGTGTGTGTGTATAGTGATATAGTGGTGTGTATAGTGGTGTGTGTGTGTGTGTGTGTGTGTGTGTGTGTGTGTGTGTGTGTGTATATATATGTATAGTGATGTGTGTGTGTGTGTGTGTGTGTATATATATATATATATATATATATATATATATATGTATAGTGATGTGTGTGTGTGTGTGTGTGTGTGTGTATATATATATGTATAGTGATGTGTGTGTGTGTGTGTGTATATATATATATATGTATAATGATGTGTGTGTGTGTGTGTGTGTGTGTGTGTGTGTGTGTGTATATATATATGTATAATGATGTGTGTGTGTGTGTGTGTGTGTGTGTATATATATGTATAATGATGTGTGTGTGTGTGTGTGTGTGTGTGTGTATATATATATATATATATATATATATATATATATATATATATATATATATATATATATATATATATATATATATATAATGTATAGTGGTGTGTGTGTGTGTGTGTATATATATATGTATAGTGATGTGTGTGTGTGTGTGTGTATATATATATGTATAATGATGTGTGTGTGTGTGTGTGTGTATATATATATATATATATATATATATATATATATATATATAGTGGTGTGTGTGTGTGTGTGTGTGTGTATATATATGTATAGTGATGTGTGCGCGTGTGTGTGTGTATATATATATGTATAGTGATGTGTGTGTTTTGTGATTGAATGTGTGCTGTGATTGTGTGTGGTGTGGGGGGTGTTGTTTGTGTTGTGATTGATTGTGTGTGTTGTGTGGTGTGGTATTAGTGTGTTGTGATATTAGTGTGTGTGGGGGGGTATTGTGTGTGTGGTGTGTCTGTGTTGTGATTGTGTGTGTGTACTGTATGGGTGTTGTGATTGAATGCAGCGTTGCACAAACTGGAGGGTGTACGCTCTCCCAAGCTTGGCGCTTGGGGAGACAAACAAAATTGACATTGAAGCATGCTCAGCAGCAGTCAATGCGCACAACCCCACACCCACACACCCACACACAGCCACACACAAACACAGAAATAGCCCTGATCCATACCCCCCACTCGTGCTTGCAAAATTATGCAGGAAACCCTGTGCTCATGCTTGGAGAGTTGGTGATGTCACCACTCTCAGCGGCAGCGTGGACGCAGCCCAATTTTGCAAGCGCGAGCTGTTGAAACATATTTGTATTTACATTGTATATCGTTTAATAAACGGGGGGGGGGGGTTCATGTGATTTTGATTACGTCAGGCAGGGGGGGCCCGAGAAATTAAATGGATGAAAAGGGGGGCTCGGCATAAAAAGTTTGCTCACCCCTGCGGAGTCTATCTGACCTTGCATAGCGAGGCCCGCCCTGTCCTGCATGGAGCAAGTCAGGTGAGTACTGCTCCATGCCACTCTCGCTTCCCCCTTGTCCTCCTGCTCTGATTCCCCCCCCCCCCCCCTGCTCCGATCCCCCCCGTTCCAAAATCTTCCCCCTGCTCTGGTCCCCCCTGTTCTGATTCCCCCCCCCCTGCTCCGGTCCCCCCTTCCCGTTCAGATTCCCCCCCTGCTCCGGGTCCCCCCTTCCCGTTCCGATTCTCCCCCCTGCTGCGGTTCCCCCCCCCCTGCTCCGATTCCCCCTTGTTGCGAGTGTCTGAGTTTGTGTCTGAGTGTGTGTCTGTGTGTGTGTGAGAGATCAGGGGGGGAGGGAATGAATGTGAGGAGGACGGATTCAGGGAGTGGGTTTGAGTCAGAGGGGGATAATTGATGGAGGGGGGAGAGTGAGGAGACAGGGGGTGTAAAAGAGGAAGTGAGGAAGAGAGGGGTGAGGGGAGAGAGTGAATGAAGAAGAGAGGGGGTAAGAAAGAGATGGGGCTACACCTTGGGACTATCTGCATTAGAGTGGCACCAGACAAGGTTTGTGTGGTGTGGTGTGTGTGTCTGAGTGAGAGAGAGAGAGAGAGAGAAAGTCTGGGTGAGAGAGAGAGAGTCTGAGTGAGAGAGAGAGAGTCTGAGTGAGAGAGAGAGAGTCTGAGTGAGAGAGAGAGAGTCTGAGTGAGAGAGAGAGAGTCTGAGTGAGAGAGAGAGAGTGAGTGAGAGAGAGTCTGAGTGAGAGAGAGTCTGAGTGAGAGAGAGTCTGAGTGAGAGAGAGTCTGAGTGAGAGAGAGTCTGAGTGAGAGAGAGTCTGAGTGAGAGAGAGTCTGAGTGAGAGAGAGTCTGAGTGAGAGTGAGTCTGAGTGAGAGAGAGTGAGTCTGAGTGAGAGAGAGAGAGTCTGAGTGAGAGAGAGAGAGTCTGAGTGAGAGAGAGAGAGTCTGAGTGAGAGAGAGAGAGTCTGAGTGAGAGAGAGAGAGTCTGAGTGAGAGAGAGAGAGTCTGTGAGAGAGAGAGTCTGAGTGAGAGGGAGAGTCTGAGTGAGAGGGAGAGTCTGAGAGGGAGAGGGAGAGTCTGAGAGGGAGAGGGAGAGTCTGAGAGGGAGAGGGAGAGTCTGAGAGAGGGAGAGTCTGAGAGAGGGAGAGTCTGAGGGGGAGAGGGAGAGTCTGAGGGGGAGAGTCTGAGAGGGAGAGGGAGAGTCTGAGAGGGAGAGGGAGAGTCTGAGAGGGAGAGGGAGAGTCTGAGAGAGGGAGGGTGTGTGTTTGTGTCTGTGTCTGTGAATGAATACAGACACCAACCCACAGTCAGTCAGTCACCCACCCAAGTGTCAGTCACACACGAGTCAGTCAGTCGAAGTGTCAGTCACCCACCCCGTCACCCCCCCCCCACAACCACTCTCTCTCTCTGTCTAGTTAACATTATGCCCCCCCCCCTGAAAACATTTCTGCGGACGCCCATGGGTCCCAGCCCTGAGAGTGTCAGTAGGAGCTGGGACACAGAGAGGGGAGGGTGTGTTTGTGCAGGGAGGAAAGTAGCCTCCTGCACTAGGCCAGAAGTCTCCCCTTTGTCCCCAGCTAAGGCCCTACTCACCCCCAGCTTGTGTTACTGCAGGGACTCTCCTGAGATAGGGACAGGGTCCTGTAGAACCTAGACAAGTGAGGGTCCAGCCAGGAACCGTAACCATCCTGGCAATTGCTGTGAAGGTGAATTGCAGTGAAGGTGAATTGCGTGAAGGTATAACATCCTCTGCGTTAGCAGAGATAAGACACATTATAAAGGTGAATCACTCCATGCGGGAGCCACCCACCGTTGAGGCGGAGGCATCTTGGATCATCTTCTGGAGCAAGGGATTCCAAGTAAAGGTCATCTGTGCACCCGGAGCACCGGGCAGGAATTATCCAAGTCACCAAGTGCACTGCCTATACACTTCATCTTAGTGGGCAGCGCTGTCCCACACGTGGGTGGGGTTGTGGGACTCCTGGGACACTTGGGACTCAGGGATATATGGTGTGGGGTTACGACCTATGAGGCCCAGTGTTACATGGGTGACACTTAGGTTATTGTCATTGATGTATGAGTTATGTTATTATCTGCATATAGTAAATTGTTATACTTATATTCCTGTGTAGGTGGTTACTATATGTGGGTCCTGTGTAGGGAACCTTCTACACTCCTAGAATCCTACACAGGTGGAGGCGCTGTAAATAATATCATTCCAGAGGATTCACCCAGGCTCTCACTGGCGGAGGCTCAGACCTCCTGTGAGCCTAACAGGTATATTGCACCACACCTGGTAACTTGTAGGTTCCCCCTCACATGCACCCTATCTGCGATTGGGGTAGGGGGAATACCCGTTACATTTGCAAACACGCACTTCCTTAATCTCAATGGTTGCTTTTTTTAACTGCTTCTTCCTGCTTCCAGGAGATTTGTTTATATTGAACAATGTAAAGGTCTCCGCCTTTGAAGAAATCCCACTAATAAACAGGGAAGAGGATCAGTTTTTCTATAAACAGAACTGCAAATAACAAAGCAACCTTAGGCTGAGTTTGTTCTTTCAGCGTTATACAGACCCAGGGAAGCAGAATCCTGACCTGTGACACTGTTTAGATTGAACAGTGTGAAGGTCTCTGGTCTCTGAAGAAGTCTCACTAACACACTGGGGAAAGTAGCCGTATTTCTGTACAATGAGCTATGCAGATAATAAAGCAACCTTTGGCTGAGTTTGTACTTTCCGTTTTATACAAACCCAGAGAAAAATCCTGACCTATGAAAATAAAGGCCTAAGGACAGAATTTGAAATAAAAAATAATCTGGTTAGTACTTTCTAGGCAAATGTTAGCAAAGGCTTCTGCTTTGATGAAGGAAATTAAAGAAGTGAAAAATATTATTATTGCTCACATGATGGATTATTTCAGTACAATGTCTGAATGCTGGGTATATAGTGGCAAGCAATTCAGGGAAACTGAGACAGCTGCCACTAACTCATGGGAGAATGAAGCTTACAGGTAAGTGGCAGTCTACAGATGAAGCCGACTTTATTGGTTTGTTTGGTGCATTATGTGAGATGTTATGACATTCTGCATCAACACTACCGCTGAATTGTATGGAAACTGTGTTTTCTGAGCTACATACATGCACAGGAAATACTGTATGAACAGAAGAGCAGACTTCCCAGCCGGTGTCCTCCTTGTCCTGTTGCTGGGTGAACCAGTGAGTGATCGTACTCCAATGAATAAACTGTCCTCCAAGGACTGAATGTTAGCCAATAAATATGAGTGCCACCCTCTATGAATTATAAGGCATTTCCATGGATGAGCCAACTTTCTATTGAAATAAGATGAATGTACTGTAATAGGTTATATCCTCTCATTTGGTTCATTGTCTGAGATTACATGTTTATGTATCTCAGTCACCTTATTCTAGACTCCTAAGTATTTCCCTTTCCACCTAATGGATCAGAAAGAAAGAAAGAACAATTAGGAACTATCTATAATCCTCATGAGTATCACTCACCACCCTGGTGTCCACAAGTAGCCACCCACACAAGTGTGTGAGACAGCGCTGCCCACATCTAACATGTGTAAGTTGGTGCACTTGATGATACCTGCCGGGTACTCCAGCACCCGGGAGCGCCGACAGTAGATAAGGAGCCGTCCAGTCCCACGCTGTCGTTGTCAGCGACGATCTCGCCTCTGCATTGGGTGGTGTCCGGCAGGAGTGTCCCACCTTGATAGTCTCTCTATATGGTGGTCTGATCTCAGACCACCAGATCGCCAATTTGCTGCCACGTCCTGGCTGTGTCCCTCTCTCTGGCACTACAGGGGCCATGTCCCTAACTGATGGGCCGGTCCCTGCAGCAACCACAAAAGGAGGGGAGTCAGGATTAGCTGGGGCCTCTCTGGCCTAGTGCAGGGGTCACAGATGCCCTGCACCTACACACCCTACCCCTTCCACTTCCCAGCTTCGACTGGCATGCCCCTAGCTCACAAAAAGTATCTATTTCCATCAGCAGGAGAATTTTACAGCCCAATTGGCTGGTTTGCTGCATGTGATGCCTTGCCCTGGTGCATTCTGGGGGCTGTAATCCCCGCGGAGCTCTATCCAGAATATGGCCGCCCTGCAGCTGCCCTCTGCACATGCGCAACTGTATTGCGCATGCGCGACCATATACTGTATATATATATATATATATGTAACGGGTTTTGTGAACCGGCCTTACCCACCCAATCTGACATTGGACCCTGTGGTCTAACCGGCCCCCATTACAGTGTGATAGTGTCTGGTGGTGCACCTGTTGGCAACAGGACTCCTGAGTCTCCCGCATGATGGTGTGTGGGGAGGACCCGTCCAGACAGGCAGCTGAGGTAGTGTGCTGAGTCCTACCTAGTTCCAGTGCAGCGCCTCCACCTCATCAGGGTCCCTTCGGTCACTTGGGGATGGTCCTGGCGAGGAACTCCTCTGTGGTGCTCCTCTCTGTACATTCACTCCACACATGTACACGAGAGGGTTTGTGGTAAAGAGCATCTTTATTGATTGAGGTGGGCTAACTGCCCCTCGCAGTAGTTTCTCTAGCCACTCATTGTCCCTCAGTGCTTCCCTTTGAAAGGTGTAATTCTCCTTTAAAAGGGATTCCCTATCCCAGCCGGGATGTCTTTACCCTGTGCCAGGTCCCTGGACACAGTCTTCCTGTTCAGCTACTATAACATAACTCTTCTAGAACCACGCAGGACACAGAACTCAGAACTCTGGCAGAACTAACTTTTAGACACAGTGCTGTGCCTTATGTACACTCTGGAAGCTGACACACCTCTGACATCACTAACCATGGAGTCAGAGCATGTGACCACTCCCATCCATACACAGGGCACCCCACCAGGGTGTGAGGGCAAACCTCCACAATTACTGCTGGCATGCCCACAACTTACCAGGCCTTACTGTCAGCAGGAGAGATGACTGTAGCCATTTTACATGACCGCTACATTCTCCCCCTGGTGAATCCCATCGTCCTCGCTGGGACCTAAATTTAAATACTTTCTTCCAGGAAGCACTGTAACACATAACACATAATTGTTAACATCACAGATTGTCCATTATACAAAAAAATGACCACAGTGACATCTCGCCAAGCCCGCCCCGACCAGCAGCCACGAGCCCGCAAAATGCCTTAGTACCCCCTAATAATAGTGGCTCGGGTCAGGTTTCTTAACCTCTCTACCACCCATGTCCAGGACCGTGACATGATAGTGCCTAGGCAGTCCCCTCTCGGGCCTATAGGTCACCCTGTGTTTGTGTATATTCCTCCCTATACTCCACACTTGCATCAGGTGATCTATTCTGTCCTCTGCCCTCCTTCCTGTAACTTCACTCCCCTTATTGACTAGGTACATCTCGATGGTTTCCCTAAGCCACCTTTCCCTGTTCTCTTCTATCTCCTCCATGAGGGGTTCAGGGACATAAAGGTACTCCAACATGTGGGAAGACTTGTATCGAGCCATTATTGCCCGTTCCGCTCTACTGATCCTAATTAGGTCAGCCCTACCTGCCCTCCCAGGTAGCACCCATGACAGGGTTTCGTCAGGATCCACAGGATCGGACAGTTTGTCGGGACCAATGGGCTCTATCTCCCTGTGCTCAAGCTTATACCACCGTTTCTGCAGCTCCCTATCTCGCTGTTCAGGGGTGAATTCTCCCTTGGCCCACCAAAAATCAACTACATCCTCCCTTCTAATAAGGAATCGCGTACGATCCATCCAGGCCGCATAACCTTCAAAGAGTGGGGCCCACCAACGGTGTTCCTTGAACCTATGTGAATCCCCTGAGTCACTCTCTTCCGCATCCCCCCATGAGAATACCCCCGATGTCCGTGCCGACCGTGGTACGGACCACCGTGATGATCCCAGGGCCCTGTCCTCTGTTTTATTGGTCACAGGAGGCAACCACCGGCCTACCGCGGCCTTTCCTAATTCTCCCCCTCCCCGAGAAATGCCCTCCGTAGCGCAACTGCGCTGTCTTTCCCCAGTCCGTCTCTCCTCCCCCCCAAAGGTATGTCCACAAGTTCCAGGCTAGGCGGGGATCCCGGGGAACAGGTGATGGGGGCAGGGGTTTTACCTAGGGCGTGGGGTTGGGCGTAGGGGCAAGATGGGATACGCCACGGGACTACGACCCGTTCCCGGCTGTCCATGGACTGCTCCAAGGAGGATAGCTCACCCTCATCCGTCTGCGGGTCTCCCATCCAGCTCTTGGGCCTTTGAGGTGATCGGGGACCTTCACCCGATCGCCGAAGCGTTGCTGCATCTTTCCCGTCTGTTCCGCCGTCGCCACCGGAAATGATGTCCTCACCGGAACCGGAAGCGCCGCCATCTTGGGTTAGACCCCCATGCGGGATCTCTTCCTCAATGACGACATCCGGAAGCTCCGCCGTCGTCTCCACCGGAAGTGGTATCTCCTCCGCACGTGCGTCTTGGGCCTGGCACGGCCTTGTTTCCGCCACGCCGTCTACCGGAGCAAGGTAAGTGAGTGGCTTTCTCTTACCATTCCGCAGGGGTGTAGGCGTCTCTCGCCCGTCGCCACCATGTCCTGAGGCGGAGGGACTACGTCTCTCGGCTCGCCGATCTGCGGGGGACGCCCTGCTCTCCAGGCTGCTACTCACGCTACGGGGTGTCGTCCTCCCCGGTTCTGTCCTGGGCCTCGATTTCACCTCCGCTAGCTCGCGGAGATCCTCATCCGAGTATTCTGCCTTCCCCGACTTAGGGGTCATTGATCGGGGCGATAGTCTTTTCTCAGTGCGGTCGGGGAGTGACCCGACCGTCTCGGTTGCTGCTGACCCAGCCGATTTAATCGACTCCAGTCCCCTTTCTCCGGGACTTGCACGATTGATCCACAGTGCACCAGGGGACTCGGCGGAGCGCCTAGCCGTATCCCCCGGGGGGTCAGCAGATTGGATCGGAATGAACGTCGGCATTGGCCATAAGTATAGTGTCCCGCATTGTGGGCAGCGTGCCGCCGTGTTAACAATGCCTCCGGGCAGCCCGCATTGTAGGCAGAGCCCGACCACCGTCTCGGTGTTGGCCACCCTGACTACCAGTACCCCGCCGGGTACCGAGTAGGGCTGGGTGGAGACCATAGTTCCCACAGTGGAGGAGCAGGCCATTCTTTTAGTAGGGACCACTTTCAGTATGGGTCTCTCCAGGTCAGTGGTTCCTCGCAACTGACCGGTAGAAGCTTCTGGGCCAGCCACATCCTGCTTCGGCTCCTCCTTCCGCTGGCATAGCTGGAACCCGCCCCCAGGGGTTGCAATTATGGGCGGATCCCACAGGGGAATAGCATGCCCCTTAATTAAGGCCGCGCCTTTCTCAGTCCTGGTGGGCGCGGTCTGCGTTTTCGCGCCAATTTCCTCATCAGAGTGGGATTCTTGGGCCGCGGCTAGTTCCCGCCTTCTCCTGGCAGCTGCTTTCCGTGCAAAATATCCCTCCTTTTTGCACGTTACCTCCGCGGCCGGAACTACTTCTTGTAGTGGTGCCGTCTGGATATCAGTCCCTGGGCCCAGTGGGTGCATTCCCACAGGCCATAATTGAAAGTCACTCCCCCTGGTGGAAATCAGGGGAGGGTCCCATAGACTAAGCGGTTGACTCAGCACAGGGGCCGAGTGAGTCACTGTCCATGAAGGCGCAGCCATAGCTTTCGCGCCATACCCCCCATCAGGGCGGGGCTCTGCTGTTCGCGCCATTCCCGGCCAGCTCTTTGCAAGTTCTGTATCAGCCATTTTCTCTGCGACTGGCCCATGCGGTCTCCCTAGCAAGCGGGAACCGCCATTTTGGTTGGCTTTTAAGCCCGAAATGTCAGTTTTTTTTCTCTCCTCGCGGGGTTCCCCCCCAGTTATCACAATGTCTTCACACTCTTCAAGGGTGGCCCCTCGGTGTCCCAGACAGGACAAAAACGGGGCAGCCACGGCCTTCGCTCCACTCCAGAGCAGATTAGTTAAAGACAGCTCGGCGACAGTTTGCTCTTCAGTGGGGCGCACGCCACGGGTGCCTTCCCCATCAGCCTCTGGTCGCCATTTTGGGCTCTCCGCACCACGCGGATCCTCCATTCCTTGGATTGTCACGCTCTCGTACCAATTATCGTACATGGGGCTCCGCTCTGCGGGGCAGCCACCACACCAGTACAATAAAGATTGCTCAGATGCACCACCACATGTGTACCTGATCTAGGCTGGACTCATGTTTCACTACCTCAGGCTAGGCTCACTCTCTCAGTGTCTGCTGTAACTCCTTCCTCCCAGTCTGTGCTCCCTATGGTGTGTCTGGAATGGGCTAGAGTACTCTGGCTCTGCCATGCAGTACTTGGGGCGTCTACCTCTCTTGGTCAGCCTAGCGCAGACCCTCTCCAGGATTCCTGACCACGTTAACAGGCTATCCCTTCTGGCGTCCTACCAACTAGCACTACCTCAAAGTGACTCGGTCAGCTATAGCCCGGCTCCAGACCCCTCACTCCCTTCAGGCCCCTAGGTCGTCCCTGCGAACTGACAATACCCTGCCGGCCCCTGACCACCCCTAGGTCCGTCCCTACGCAGCACAGAGTGGCAGCAGACGCTCTCCCTGTTTCCCAGTGTGCCTAGCTAGAGCCTGTCCTGATGACAGATCTGATCTCAGCAGCGCCTCCAAATGTAACGGGTTTTGTGAACCGGCCTTACCCACCCAATCTCACATTGGCCCCTGTGGTCTAACCGGCCCCCATTACAGTGTGATAGTGTCTGGTGGTGCACCTGTTGGCAACAGGACTCCTGAGTCTCCCGCATGATGGTGTGTGGGGAGGACCCGTCCAGACAGGCAGCTGAGGTAGTGTGCTGAGTCCTACCTAGTTCCAGTGCAGCGCCTCCACCTCATCAGGGTCCCTTCGGTCACTTGGGGATGGTCCAGGCGAGGAACTCCTCTGTGGTGCTCCTCTCTGTACATTCACTCCACACATGTACACGAGAGGGTTTGTGGTAAAGAGCATCTTTATTGATTGAGGTGGGCTAACTGCCCCTCGCAGTAGTTTCTCTAGCCACTCATTGTCCCTCAGTGCTTCCCTTTGAAAGGTGTAATTCTCCTTTAATAGGGATTCCCTATCCCAGCCGGGATGTCTTTACCCTGTGCCAGGTCCCTGGACACAGTCTTCCTGTTCAGCTACTATAACATAACTCTTCTAGAACCACGCAGGACACAGAACTCAGATAGAACTCTGGCAGAACTAACTTTTAGACACAGTGATGTGCCTTATGTACACTCTGGAAGCTGACACACTTCTGACATCACTAACCATGGAGCCAGAGCATGTGACCACTCCCATCCATACACAGGGCACCCCACCAGGGTGTGAGGGCAAACCTCCATAATTACTGCTGGCATGCCCACAACTTACCAGGCCTTACTGTCAGCAGGAGAGATGACTGTAGCCATTTTACATGACCGCTACATTTATATATATATATATATATATATTTATATATATATGTGTGTGGAGTATTGCATTTGGCGAAAAAACAGGACAGGACTCAAAATAAGGGAACCTAATGGGGTAAGGACTAACAGTGTTGTTAAATATATTCGATTTGAACTTTTAACAAAAATATATAATATGCACTATAGAATAGCAATGATGTTGGAAATTAAAAAAAATGTATATGGAAGAAATTGTGGCAATAACCGGCAATGTGACAAAAAGTGATTTATAAAACCAAAAGTGTGAATGATACAGAAAGAGTACTAATTTCTTCAAAGTGTCTCTGTGGTAAACCTCCAGTTATATACCTTGTAGTTTGGTGTCCCAAGATCAAGATGGAAGGTCTACAAAAACCTTTGAGAACTGGGATAGAGGTAAATGCTAGAATGTCAAAAGATTGATCAACTGTCAATCAGTTGGGGTTATCTATATGGCCACATGTGAATGAAATATCATACAGCGAAGCATCCTTTATTTCTTCAAATACCAAGGTAATATTTGATGTACCTCGCCTGTTTTACCCAGGCAGACCATCAGCAGACTAATGGCCCAACGAAATAACACAGGTCCCTGCTATGTGAATCCTACCAGGCAGGGGCTCCTGCAGTGTTAATCCAATAGGCCGTTAGTCTGCTGATGGTCTGACCAGGTAAACCAGGCGAATATATCCAAAGCCAGAGCGATAAATGGGGAGATAAAGGCTGCTTCCTCTGTATGTAGGAAAAACAATATATGAATTCCGAAAACACATATTGGAACATATACTGTAGGTACGATCAGGAATAGAATATAAACTACAATTTCTAAACATGTTAAGGAACTACATACAGTAATGGAAACACCAACTGTTTCGAGTTCCAAGTACATTATCAAATATCATAAGGGATAAGAAAAAGAGACCTGGATAATGACCTTTGGGGAATGGATTTACACCTTAACAAATGGATTTACCTCTTAGAAGTTCTATCCTTAACACGTAGGTTTAAATTAAGTCTTCTTATACACAGCGTTCCTCTAAAATAGCTGGGGAAAATAAAATGAACTTAATAGTATAAACTGATTTAAAAAAATATATTTAAAGATATATAAATCATATGATTACTTTTTGGATCGTGTGAAATATAAATATGGAGAAGGAGAGGCGCAGTGAGTATAGACACTGACTCTAAACAATGACACTGAGTTTAAATCAAAGGGACCAGGTTCAATTCCTGGTGTCGGCTCCTTGTGACCTTGGGCAAAGTCACTTTATCAATCCCTTACTCTCACCTCTTTAAAACACTGATTGATTCACAGTTGAGGTCTTCCTCCTTTAGTATCTAGATATGAGGTTATAAGATAACACGGAGGACACTGAAAATATTTATCTTGCAGTATTAGTATAAATACTGGATTCATTCGCACCACACTCCCCCCCCCCCCCCCACACACTATAAACATCATACACTCCCCACACCACCCACTCCCACCCGTCCCCACACCACACACCCACACCCCCACAGACCAAACCCCCACATCCTTCCACCCCATCTCCACACCACAACCCCCCACCACACCCCCACACACCACACCATCCCACCCCATAAACACACCACACCCCCACAATCTCCACCCCACACACAACTCACCCTCCCACCCCACACACACCACTCCCATTTATTTCAATTCAATACTGTGGGAACCAGCCAGACTTGATCTAGATTATACAAATACAGCAATAAAAAAAGCCCTGCTCATCAATTAGGTCGCAGCGCTATCAGGAGTGTTAGAGGATTTTAAAGTGTGGTTTACTACTTTTCTTTTTCGTCTCCACATTTTTTTAATTAAAAGTTATTTTTTAAATATTATGTAAGGAGGTCCTTCATTGAGTGCTTATAATTAGGGGTTATTTTGTGTCCAGAGGTATTTGAAGCCAATTTCACTCCTTCAGCAACCCTCCTTTATCAAGTAATATCTGCAAGCAGAGCAGGGTATTCTTACTAGGGGAAACCTGTGTGTCCTGTGCTGTGTGCATCTGTGTGACCTTGTGTGTGTGTGTGTATCTGTGAATAGATGTTTGTACTATTGTAGGTGGGTGCCTCAGCAACTGAGCATTATGAGTAGGGGTGCGTCAGGCAAATTAAAGGTTGAGAACCACCGACTTTGTAAATATGGCACTTAAGAGAAAACAAAACAAAAAGCCTATGCAAATGAAAATGTTATTTTTAAACTACTGTATTTATTTATTCAACACTAAATACTTAAGAGCAAGAGAACAATCTCCCATTCAGGGTAGGTCTTTTTAGCTAAGGGTTGTAAAGATATTAGGACAAAATGGAAGAATATATCTTGGTGATCACTGATCTCTTGCCAGTCTGTTTGATTTAAGGTGATTTATTTGTTAAATGAAAGTTAAGGGTCAGTGGTTTGTCTGAACTGACAGCGCTGTCGCGGTGTAGTCAAGATTATTGTTGAAATGGGTTGAGCCTTGAGAAGTCTAAATATAGGGACAAGAGGCTTCTGGTTCCTTGAAGTGTCTGAGTTAATGGTGGTAGAGTGGGTTCTTCAACTGCAAATGGTGCTTTTAGATGTAAGTTCAATTGCTATGGCCACTTGAAGAATAGGTCGTATCCTTTTTAGAAACGTCTTACCCCGGCATTATGGACAAAGCTAGTGCTGATTTGTCACGTATATACAGTAAATTGGTTTGAAAATTTCTGTTTTGATGATAATCAGTGATCAATTTATAAGGTCAGTGATGGATGCAGAAAAAGTGTAGGAACTGGAATAAGAAAATAGAACAATTATTGGTGTTAAATTCTCTCTAATTTTGCCACCAGAAGTGAAGTTGTGAAAAGTGTGGAAAGCCTGTAGCAAAAGCAGAGCAGTTTTGCATATCTCTGGCATTCCCCCATTTATTCCCCAACAAACTGCATTATTACTAGAGACGGGCACATTTTTTCTTCAACTCTCAATTCGACGTGGATTGTCCGGTTCCTTTCAGATGCGGAATTCCGTGGATCAATCTCAAAAAGTCAAAAACACCACTTTTTTCTTTTCCATCACTGCGAATCCACCCATCTGAATAGTAACCCGAGTCTGAAAACTGAATCCAAATCTCCAAAACTGATTTATACTTACAGTATCGACAGAGTTTATTCGAGCAAATGCCGCCGGTTCACCGGGATTTACTCCGGCTGGTGCTGTGGAAAGTCAGCACATCAGCCGCGTCCCCTCCGTTCCCCCCCCCCCTCCAATCCGCGCGCAATTTAAACATCTTCCCGACCCTCTAGCTGCGCCTGCTGTGCCCCTCTGCTTCCCCGCTCCCCCGCTTACCTCACTTCAAACCTTCAGGGGAGTCGGGGAAGCCGGGGAAGCCGGGGAAGCCGGGGAAGCCGGGCGCTCGCTTGACTGTGACGTCACCGACGTCACGCGAACGAGCCGCTACTCAACGCTTCTCCACGCTGCCGCCACGCATCCTGCCGAGCGGCATTTGCTCGAATAAACTTTGTCGCTACTGTACCAAAATGCCCTCCTATTGTCTCTGTACGTTCTTCCTGCCTACCAATGAGATTGTAAGCTCTTCGGAGCAGGGACTGCATTTCCTAAATGTTACTTGTAAGTGTCTGAGGCGCTTATTCCCATGATCTGTTATTTGAATTATTTGTTATTTATATTATTGTCTCATGTATAACTGCTGTGAAGGTGTGTGTACATTAATGGTGCTATATAAATAAAGACATAATACATACATACATAAAAAAGGGAGGAGCCGAGGAGTATAAATAGTGGTGCAGCCTCAAGCTGAAGCCATTGTGTTGTAGGCACTAAAGGGTTTAGCTGCGGGATTGTTAGGGCTTTTGCTGTTGTAGTACTTTAACTCAAACATGTATACATTATTTATTTAATAAAACTTATAGTTTAACCATTAACCTGTGTGTGACTGGACTGACCCCTGTCTGTGTGAGCCTCTCTCTCTCTCTCTCTCTCTCTCTCCCTCTCCCTCTCGATTCCCCTCACCAGAATCGGTGTGCAGACAGGAAATGGGAGAGGCATTCTGCACCCCGGGTTTGGATTTTTGGCAGTGGATTAATCTGTTGTTGGGTTTGTTTTTAATACTACAGTGAATTAATCCGACATGGGATTGTTTAAAATCTGTGAACTGGGCTGTATGGATGGATTTTAAATAATCTGCGCGGGTAAAAATTGGTAGAGTCCGAACTCGGATTTTAACACCTGGATCGGATTTTGAATGAAAAATACAGGAAGGGGATTTGGACTCCTCCGCCTATCTCTAATTATTACCAAACAAAGGGCCCGGCTTAAACAGGCTCATATAGGGACCTTGTAATTTCGGTCCTTATTGCCTCCTCTAATGGCAAAGTAAAAAAATACATATATATATAATATATCATATATGTATATAAAAACTGTGTTTGGTTTTGATTATTTTTTCCCCCATACACAATAATATAAGTAGAAGGATTTGGAACTCGTCTTCGATTCCCAGTGTTGTATGGTACACAGCAGGGCTATCCGATATCACCACACCTTTTCATTTAAGCCACAGAATTATTAATATCTTTAAAACATTTTTTTTTAAATGCAACAGAAATATTCATGAAATTGCAATATTAAATGAAGAGATAAAGATTCGTCAGCTCACGGATGATAGGATATGGAGGAAGGGTCTAATACTGTAAACAGAATTCTGTATCGTGAATCTTTCATGGCTTCTGGATTACATTTGAGAACTCCAGTACAGTACTTGTTGGAAATTGACTTTGCAATATGCCAGTTAAAGATTCTGTTAAATATCTCGGAATATATACAGTATAAATAAAAATAACTGAAGAATTAGAAAATTGTAAATGATATAAACTTATACTTCTATAAAGCTAAAACAATGTTCTCTTTATACAGGGTAGATGCTACAATATGAATCTATTATTGGCAGAGTTCTGTTATTCAAAACTGAGGGTATTGCTAGATTTGTCTACACATATACGGTTTTACCTGTGTCTTATTCTATGTGTAAAAAACATTAAAAGTCAGGTGTTCAGATTTCTATGGAAACAATTAACAGAAAAGGTAAAAAAAGAATTTGCTAAGCAACTCATGAAAATAGTGAACTAAATGTTATTTATTTAATAAAAAACCTTTTAAATAATACCATACATGAAAATTAGTTGGATAAAAAATAATCTATTCTAATTTTATATGGTTTAGGGTAACACGTGCTATTTTCCAGAAACGTGGAGGTTTGTAATTTTTTCATTAAGGTGTGATTTTTTCTATTACTAAATTGTCAATTAGATTATCAAATTTCCATAAGTAGGTGCTATCAGCTGGGAAACCGTTATACACATGCTGTAATTCCCCACCTCAAAATAGGATTTTGTGGAATAACCAATATATTATTTACAAAACTAAATCCATATTTGTTTAAGATTAGTTTGAGAATAGAATTATTGTTGTTGCAGATATACTACATCATCGTGGTAATTCGCTTAGTTACGACGATTTTGCAAAGAAGTATGTTTTTTCTCTAATTACAATATTTCTAGTAGTCACTACCAGTGTTGTTACCTATTTATTGCACGTATTAAATTTTCTATCTAATAGATTTTTTCATCAATCTTTTCATCAATCTTTTTCTGAACCTAACATTGAAGGTATACCTGTACGGTGTTCTAAACGGTGTTCTAAACGCAAGAAGTCTTTTACATGTTCAGTGGTTTTTTTTAAAAAAAAGCTTCATGTGTGCCCATTGCTATACCCAAATGAAACAGCACTTTTTAAAATATTATCTGGAAAAGAGCATGGACGGTATAATAATAATAATAATGTTTATTTCATGAAGCACATTTCCCCCAATGGGACTCAAAGCTCCTCACAATTATAGCATGGTGCACTGTAAGCAGCATTGCACATATGAGTGTTAGGGATGTTCGATACTGCAGCAGTTTTAGTTGGCTGAGGTTAGTCAGCCTTTATATAATGGTGCACAGCGCACGGCAGTGTGCGTGGAACCGTCCAACAGGGGAGAAGATGGTGAAAATAAAAAATTTGAGCCGTTACCGCCGCTAAAATATGTGTGTGTGTGTGTGTGTACTGTATGTACAGTACAATGTTAAACAATTTATTAAAGTATTTATTTATTTCAAAACTTATTTATACACACACATACATACACACAGACAAACACACACACAGTTCCTCACTCCCGCAGAGCATGCACACGAAAAGCGTGTGGCACGTACACGCGCGTTCGCACAGGCACGGCCGCACACAGTCTAAAACGCCCCTTACAGTCACAGTCTCTGTCCAGATAGGCTTACAATCTAATGTTTGTGGTGCCTGAGGCACAGGGAGATACGGTGACTTGCTCAAGGTCATTATTTCACACCGGGATTTGAATGCTGTGTCATTGTTATCAGACTCAGGGTCTTTACTCACTGAGCCGCTCGCATACTTTTAGTTGCCAGTTATATTAAAATGAAAAGAATTACAATTCTTCACATACTTTATCCAACCAATTATAACCGCAGTAAATATCTGGAGGCTATCTCCCCTATATTCAGTTTCTGTGATTTGGAAATCAAGTATATTGAACATTTTTCTGTTTGTGTCCTTTGCTGAAGATGTTCTGGATTGAGATCTCCCCATTTTTTAACTAACCACGCAGATGTAGCATTACATTTACTTTAAATAATGTGATTTGTGGTTTCTTAACCTATTATAAACCACTGAATACTATAACCAATATGCTTATTTTGCTAGCTGCATTTCATATTCAGACATTAAAGAACCCTAAACCTTTATTAAAAACCTGCTTCAAACCAAAAAAACAATTACTGTACATTGTTATATTCTAACAAAACTATTAATGATATGCAATAGGTTTCCTTGTATTTTATGCTCATTATTCTTTGTTCTTACTCAATATTGTTTTTTACGTTCAATATGTTTATTACAAACAAACAAACAAACAAAAGAGGTTCCATCATGTGATGTGTGAGCTCAAACCCTAATAAAAGAATAGTCTTTCCCTGAGTTTCTGTGGCTGTGACAGTACAGCTGGCTGAAGTATACCCTCAGGGGAATGAAAAATCAATAGAAATCATATAGATGTACATAACAATCAAGCGTTATCAGGGATTTCAATACCTATATTATCATAACGAAAATGTACTGTTATTATTTTCATTTATTTATAATGCACCAACAAAGCGGGACGCAGGACGAAAAACAATAAGATAATAAACATTGACATGCATTATAACAGTTAGTAAGATGCTGTGGGTTACATTTGTACAATAATGCATCTTAAAAATACAGATGTAACAGAGATTATTGCACCTGCTCATAGCGCAGAATATCACATTAGAACACAATATCACAGAATATCAAATTAGAATTTCATTTTTTTTTACAGGACCCAGTGGCAGTTAGTGGCACAAAATATCACAGAATGTCCCATTATAACGCGCCAGTGGGTGCAATAACACCTGCTGCTTTTGAAGACAAAACTAGCTCTAAAATGCCAAAATGGATAATTTAAAGCTTGCTTTTAGGACAATTAAAAGCTGTAAGAATGTAAAAGAAAGATGTAAGTGTAACTATCTAGCTTTTTACATAGCATGTGGTCTTTTGCGATGTGCTCTTGGGATGCTCAGGCCCAAGTTTGTCATTTTGATTTACGAAATTGCCTCAGAGTTATCGGTGTCTCTTGGTAAAGCTATACAATTGGATCTTTGTTAATTATAATCTCCAAACTGACATACACTTTTCAATAATGTTACCAGAAATGTAACATGTACTGTATTAAGATTTTGAAGGCGGACACATAAAGTATCTGTAATCCTCCTATGGTGCCAGATGAGAGGATGGTGAAAGGCATTTAAAGTCAGCTCAAGATATTGCTCTGAATTGTCAGTAGACGGGGCAATAATGGGATAAGAGAAGTCATTAGTTAAGATTGCAGAGGATAAACATACAGTAGATACTTGACCGGCAAATTACTAGCCACATGCTGTTTAAATCCAATGAACAGGAAGACACTGCTGCTAGAATCACTTTACTCTCTCCTAAATCTGTGTCATCATCTCTCCTGGCTTCCTATTAAATCCCAAATTACTTACAAAATTCCTCTCTTTTATTTAAGGCTATACTGTACACTCTTAGGCCCCTCCTTAAATCTCAGCCCTAATTTCTCGCTATACTGTACACCTTTCCAACTTTTGCATTCTGCTCACGGATGTCTTCTGTCTACTCTTTATGTATCTAAAGCCCTCACCCGCCTTAAACCCTTCTCACTAACTGCCTCGTACCTTTGGAACGCCCTTCCCCTCCATACCCGACTAGCACCCTCTCTAGCCACCTTACAACACACCTGTTTAACAAAGCATATGAGTAGCTCCATTGCCGGTTACCCATACAGCTCAGATGCACTGAACTTGACCCCTTGCAGATGCACTTACTGAACTATAACTCCCTCCGACTGTCTATGTTAGTTCTCCCTTCTTACTATGTATATTGTAAGCTCTTCAGGCAGGAATCTCTTTTCCTAATGTTACTTTTATATCTGAAGCACTTATTCATTTTATGTGATATTATTATGTCACGTGTATTATTGCTGTGAAGCGCTATGTAGATGGATGGCACAATATAAATAAAGCTATACATAAATACATACAACCACTTGACATACTTTTTCTCCTCCAACCCTCTGCAATCTGGACTCCATCCTCTACTCCACTGAGACAGCACTAACAAATGTGGCCAATTACATAATGTGATGGTGCTCGTCTCAAATCAGGTGGTGGACCAGCAGGGCTGAGGTAGGGATGTAAATAAACCAACAACAACTCAGGGAAAGAGTACTGTAATAGTATCCGTAGTCGGTATGGAAGCAGGGGTCAGGGCTAGCGGCATAGGTGCAAAGTCGAGGAGGCAAGCAGAGGTCAGGGCAGGCAGAAGGCAGCGAGGTCGGGGTCACGGTCTGGGGTCAGCAACAGGAACTCAAACAGGCAAGAGGGTAAGGCATAATTGCAAAAGACCGACAGGAGCTGCAAACACACAAAACTTCGCTCGGCGACTCCCTATGGTAACTGCAGCCTTATAAATCAGGTTGCCAGTACCCAAAATAGCCACAGAGAGCAGAAAGGGCAGGAGAGACAGAAAACCCGGATTGCAGTGAAAACCTGGCACGGACCGAGCAGAATCCTTACACATAATCACAGGAAAGTGCAAGGGTAATTTCTCCTTACTGATTGTCCTTGATTTCTCTACTGCAGTTAAGACATTGATACCAAAGAGATAGAACTCATATAGTAAGCACTCTGTAACCTATGATGTGTAATATGATGAAATTAATTGTATTCTTTATTAGTAATATTTAATTAAAATAAGGTGGTGCACAAAAAAAGAACGAGACTAATACGTAACATAGAACCGTGCCATATGCCATATAATGTAGTCAAATGGGTGGTGCTAAACGTAGCGTCCCCCTAAACTAGGAAAATACCTTGAATTTGTCTGTATACAAATATCATGATATGCTATACCACACACACTTTATTTATCCACATGTGATCTTACCCACCGAGGCTTAATTGCTCATGGGGCATAGATGTAACTCTGAAGTGAGATCGTGCCCACTATGGAGTATATATTTGATTCTGCTCCTTAATTGTTGTTTGACTAAAGTTTGTCAATAGGCGGAAGCACAGAATTCTACCCTGTTAGCTGTGTTTATAAGCATATGGGAAAAATATAACTTGGTGGATACAAATGTTGCAGTTTTGTTGTGCTGCTACCATTACTCCAATATGTGGGGATACAACAGTTGCAGTTTGTTTTATGGCTATAATAGTATGTTGACAGTTAGGGTGATATATATTACAATTGACACCTAGGCAAGGTAGGTTGGTATGACAGAAACATATTAAAAATCCTATACATGTTGTCGGATAGAGTGCTGGGTCTGTTGTGGTATAATTAGCCACTGGTCTGGACACTCCCAGCATGTAATCACCTGCAGGCTTTCAATGTATCTTGCCGAAAGAGCTCCGTAATCTCAGCACGTGCTGACCAACTGGTATTGTTAAATGAATACCTATGTTGTTGTGCTGGCTGCTAAGGCTATCAGTCTATGTGGTGTTTTGTAACCACTAACCTCAAATCGCAACCTTAATTTATTGTATATGAGATAGTATCAGGAGCTCAGAGTGATACAGCCAGTAAACAAGTCAGCCTCTGCTGACGATCGTTTTGCGCATGCACACTTCCTCAAGGCTGATAGCCTATCAGCCTTAAGGCAGCGCGCTTGTGCAAAACGAACCTATCTATCTAACTTCACTACTTTGGTATCTCACTTTCAGTCCCACTTTCTGTTGGGTCTCAGACGGCTCTGTTGTAAACCTCTACTCTCTCACTCTTGACCTCTTCTCTTGGTGAATTGTTTCAATTGTGCCCCTCTGAATTGTAAGCTCTCATGAGCAGGGCCCTCAGTACATTTTGTGTAGCTTTGTGTTGATTTACTGTTCCAACATTGTATAGTGCTGTGGAATATTTTGGAGCTTTTAAAAGAAACCATATTTATTCTAATAATTATGGCTGCTTATTCCTTATCTTGAGGGTAATGTCCCTCATTATCCATTCTCACATCCATTTTTGCTATGTTTAACTAAATTCCCCCTGTGACCTTGATTTGGATACTTGCGTACCTCTGTCAGTCTCAAGGTATTTGCCATATTTCTTCTCTCTACAAGGCTGATAACTTTATAGCCCACCCCCACTTCAAGCTTCTTTAAATATTTCCCTCCTCTTCCCTTTTCACTTGCCCTTATCACTTCCCGCTCTCCACCAGCTTACAGTACGATGATTTCACCCTCACTCTTTTCTGTCTTTCTACTTCAGTCACATGGTACCCTACCACATTAGGCATATTTCTCTGGACAAGCAAACAAACAATTATAAGCCCTCTAAAAAGCGCTGACCTACACACAATTGAATGTGAAGGAGTGATAACAAAATAAGTGATTAACCATAAATTGATCAAAAATAAAGCAGCCTATGGAAGAAAAATCAACAGACTATTCCAAATCTGTATAAAACAAATAAACATACAAATTAATCGTTCCAGGCGCTGTGAAAATAGTCCAATGAACCCAAATACCGTGAACCAACTAGGCAGTCTTTAGTACAGGCTTCCTAGGTCAGATTGATGGTCTTGATAGTTGTTGGCCAGACAGGGGTGTTGTCTTTAAATGATGTGCTGCTGTCTCTGAAATCACAGAAAAAAACAGCAGGGCACGCCAATAGCGTGGTATGTTTCATCAATTGCCCCCTACCTAGAACCCTGAAATCCTATTTACAGGATAAGGGCTCGCAATGTACAGTTGAGAGAATCTGTGCCACACGTCCCTGCTCCTCAGATCGTCTCACGGATCCCACGTGGTCTGGTCTGCAGGAGTTTCCCTCACTCAGCGATGATGGCAGTAGAGATGATACACTCCAACGCTCCCACAGATGTATGCGTTTGGGTTTGGAGAGATGGGGAAGATTAACAGGTTTTTTAAACTGTCAATTTATCATTAGTGTATAATTCCTTTATTTGTATTTGGTATTTTAAAAACTTATATGCATTTTAAACTTATATGTATTTTTCAAGAATGTATATGTATTTTTATCATATAGGTGATTTTTATCATATAGGTGATTTTTAGAATCAGTTGATTATGTATGTTGTATTAATATTCAATTCACTAGTATTTTAGGCTTTTTTTTACAATTTATATGCTACTGATGGTTCCTAGTCGATTGTGTATGTCATACTATCATTTTTTGATCCCATTCTGCCTTTAAAAAGATCGCAGTCTAATGTATTGTATAGTTGCCACTTCTAGTCCATCCCTTTGTAGGAGGGTCCTCCACTTAGGTTTTGCATATAAATAGCCTATCCACTAAGCTCCATTATTCCCTGAGGAAGTGACAACTTGTCACGAAACGCGTAGGGAGGAGGAGCTTAGTGAATTGGATTGCTCGGGCACCCGTAGCTCCTGGTGCGAGGAGAGTTCCGGTCTGCCCCATCGCTGACGTCACTCTGATTTCCGGGATCGAGTGCAGCGCGCGGCGATCCTCCCCTCGGCAGCATTAGGAGCTGTACAGGCTGCGGACGGCATTGTGAGCTGTGCTTGAAACCTTATATTTATGTAAGTGTGATTTTAACGTTGTTCTTGTGTCATTAAAACCCCAAACGGTATCACACTAGTATTATTCCATTATCTTCCCCATCTCTCCAAACCCATCCCCCCCCCCCACACGCATACATCTGTGGGAGCGTTGGAGTGTATCATCTCTACTGCCATCATCGCTGAGTGAGGGAGACTCCTGCAGACCAGACCACGTGGGATCCGTGAGACGATCTGAGGAGCAGGGACGTGTGGCACAGATTCTCTCAACTGTACATTGCGAGCCCTTATCCTGTAAGTAGGATTTCAGGGTTCTAGGTAGGGGGCAATTGATGAAACATACCACGCTATTGGCGTGCCCTGCTGTTTTTTTCTGTGATTTCAGAGACAGCAGCACATCATTTAAAGACAACACCCCTGTCTGGCCAACAACTATCAAGACCATCAATCTGACCTAGGAAGCCTGTACTAAAGACTGCCTAGTTGGTTCACGGTATTTGGGTTCATTGGACTATTTTCACAGCGCCTAGAACGATTAATTTGTATGTATATTTCTCTGGACCTCAACACAACACACCTCAACTAAACATGCCTACCACCCTCAACTCATTGGCCAGTGTGTCACTCTCAGTCCCAATGCAACTTCCTGATATTAACCTTTCTTCAGGGCTGTGTTTTAACAAAATCAGCTAGAGCTGTGCAAACAAATATTCTGCTTGTGGATTTTTGCTTTTATACAAAGTCAGTAACTATTTACTTGGCTTTCAATTAGATTTAAATGATGGATTTCACAGAAGTAGATCGCATGCTGCATTGTTTTTAGGAAAAACATCTGCGTTTTATATAGTCAACATTTATTTTTGTTGGCTCTATAATGAGCTCTTTAAATTTATCCACAGTAATTCTGTTAATATGTTGTGAAAATGTACAACAAGTGCAGAAGAGATACATTTCAGCAAAAATGCAAAACTTAATTGGAGATTCTTTTCAAGTTTTCACTCATGAATCTAATCGCACTTTGTACATTTTCTTGTCATAATTTTTTTATATATGCAATTATTGTCTTATTATTCACAGCCTTTTTGTGGGACTTTGGTAACATATATTTGTTGTAACTTCAGAGTATTTATTCAGAGTATTTACACCTATAAAAAGGGCAGCATGGCTGCAATAGTTCCTATGACTAATGGACTTTCTTATGCATGACCCTGCATTTACTAACACGGGGAAGAGAAATATCCAACTAACAAATCTGACTTCATTATTTGCCATCGTATGTATGGCTACAGCCCAGTAGAGATGGAAGATTTTTTTTTGCAGATTAGGATCCGCCAGTTCTTTTGGTCCATTGATTTCCACAGATCATTCTGAAAAGGGGCGATCCGCAATTCCAGGTTTTTTTCCTTCACTGGCCAATCCGTTTCCAGATGAGATCGACTTTCAAATGTAATGTGTCGGCAGTTGCAGAGAGAGATAGAGATAGAGATATATACATATGGATATGCATATGCAAAAAGACAAAGAAAACAGACGCACTCCTAGTGTGTTACAGTATAAAAATACATTTATCGGGCTGGAAAAATATAAAATGTGCACTCACAAGCAGAGCTTGAATAACAGCATGTATGAGAAAATATATACTGTATATATATCCCCTCAAACATCACTACAAATAAATTAGGGAGAGATGCCTGTGCTGAAAAAGGAGCACACCTGAAGTACCTGGCAGGGAGATATCCTAATGCAAGGATGCACAATCTTTTCCCCCTGCGCCTACGTGCTGGCTGCCCCTCGCGCCACCCTCCTTACCTTGGCTCTGGTGTTCTGGTGTCATGATGTCATGTTGCCATGGTAACGTGCCATCACGTGACCCCCACGGCATCATTTCGCGCCACATTGTCAGGGCGAAACGTTGCCAGAAGCCGTCTGAGCCATGGTGAGTGAAGTTAAAGAGGCCTTCGCCGCTCCCCCGGAATTTAATTTAAATGCCTTCGGCAAGAGCACGGGGCCTCTGTTACCGTCGCGCCCACTGCAGAGAATCTCACGCCACCCTTGGGGGCGTGCCCCCCATTTTGTGCACCCCTGTCCTAATAGATATGCAAAGTATATTAAAAATGAATCCCATCCCACACTTCCTAAAAGGATTTCCATAACAACTATATAGAATTGATAAAACTAAAACAGAAACCTGTAGAAGATGAAATCAAGAATAAGCCAACACAAATCAACAGTAAAATGGAGGGGTAAAGGAAGCACTAAGGGCTGCACATTGTTTAGAAGCTAGATATACAGTGAGTCCGTTTGTATTCCAGATTTGGAAGGGAATTCCTAAACAGACGAGGAGGTGGGAGAATAATAAGTTTGAAGCAACGATTGCTATTGGATCAAAAAATTAGGAACAATTTTCCCAATGGTATGAACAGAGTCTATGACCTAGCAGTCTTTTTATGAGTGATAAATCTATGGACTAGTAATGGTTTGGACAGAGATTGGGTCTATATAATCTTGATTAGAGTTGGGCAAACCAATCAAAATTAATTTTCTGGATTTTTTCGAATTTACCATTCAAAATCCATTCTGCTATGTAAAATCCGCTTGGTACAGTTTCAATCCACGCGGATAAATCCAAAACTGCCATTGGATACAATCTGCTGGTGGATTTTAACAATCTATTGCTGAATCCCTTGTTTAAAAAAAATCTGCAAATGGCTAATCACCATTTTTGAGACTGATCCACTGAAGTCCATGGACCAAAGGAACCGGACGATCCATGATGGATCCAGATCTGCCCCAAAATTCGTCCATCTCAAGTATTGGTGATTTAATGATAGAGCTGATATGAACAAATAGAGCTGATATGGACAAAGGTCTCACTCTTTTGTCTATAAACACTCAGAGATGTAGAACCTAAAGGTCTCTAGCCATTACTTTTAGATCCTTTAGATAATGATACCATATATGATATCTCCCCTTACCTTGACAGTCAATGGATGATGATTGAGCTGTGATACTGTAAAGGCTAGTATATATATATATTATTATTATTATTATTAACAATAAAGAACTGCGCTCAACTTACCTATGGTGATACAGTGTAAATGGCGACACAGTAGTGACAATATAAAGATATTATGCACAAAGAACCAATAGTGAAAATTCAGAGTAGTAGAATTATAAAAGTATACCAAAGTCCATATAGGAGTGAGACCCAGACCAGAATGTCCAGTGATGTACAAAGTCAAAGGTAGAAAGCAACCAAATATTCAAAGGGGTACAAAAAAATCCTAAAATGTCAGGTGCTGTGTGAGGGATCCTCGTGCAGCCTCTTATGAGGAAACAACTTCTTTTCCTCCACTCAAAATGATGTGTCTAGAAAAGAAGCGCAACAGATTGGCGCCTCATAGTGAAATACATTTATTACAATGAGAGCAAGCACACATACAAAGATAACACTCAAATATAAGAGTTCTGAATGCTTATCTGGGCATGAGATTATAGCGCTCTATGATAGCCATATCCTATGGAGTGCCTCCCTCATGTGCTTCGTAATGTAGGAGCTTATGGTAGGCGTGAAACTCAGGAGTGAGTGATGAGTTTGCTGAATCAACCGCCCATGTAGTCCTGCTGCCCTGACAACTTAGGGTCTCACGATGTGAGGGGAACTCCCATGAAACCACCAAGCGACCATATCAGCAGCATGAAAACTGACTCATGAAGTTTCGTAAGGCTCCCCAACCCACTGACAACACTGACTTGTCTAGGTAGAGTGGGGAACCTCTGTTTGGTCCTGCTAGCAAGTCTCCAAATTAAGAACTGTGTGCAGGTGTCCTATGCGTTTCGTGATGTCACAGTCACTTCATCAAGGGATACCTTCTAGTCCTGTGTGTGTTTATTAAATAGTATATACATGATAAAGCATACGTTTGGAGAAAATGGGATTAGTGGATAAAATACCTTCTACATTAAATTATAGTAATTGTTATCATATGGTATTGTCAAATATTTATGTTGTGGGATATTTTCATATATCTCATCATTCTTCTGTTGAGAATCCGCCTTTGCCTTTTCAGCGCGGAGGTATTTCTACCCTATGAGGCCACCGTAGTGCATACGGGGACTCAGCTTCAGCCAGATTCTTTCTGACTGAATTTTGGCGCGAAAGCACTTCCGCATTGACTGGCATATAAGGGGGATCAGCGGGGACATAGGTCGCTCTTTGATAAAGCGCTATTCAGCGCGAAATGCATTAGAGGACCCTTTTTATGTAGCTTTTGCTACCATGCATCTTCATTAAAGCATTTTTAATTTTCATCCATCTGCCTCCAGCCCTACTTTTTTCAGCTGTGCTCCACCACTTCTCCACGCATATTTGATCTATACCACGGACGGATGCACGCATTTATGGAGTTCAAGGGGTCTATCATGTGAGTCATTTATCTATATATACTACATTGTGACTGTGACTATAGGGTATCTGCATGGCTCCAGCCTTTGGTTCAGGATACCATCCCTCTCCATAGTGATTACACTAGGAGTCCCTTTATATAAGGGCTTTATTGTGGTTTCATTTTGAGGGTGGCCATATGTTTTTATGTCCATATTAGGCTTTATTTGGTGAGCTATATACCCTGTCACATGTCTATACATTTGCACTGATTTGACTTAACCCTTGACTCCTGGGCTATATTGCCTACATTGGACCATCCTGGGAATTAGAAGCACCATACGGAGATTTATTTCTCATCTTTTGCTTCTGTTGAGAAGACAGGGTAACATTCTAAGATATTTTGTTGGTATGTCTATATAGGGGTTATATTAAGTCAGACATAGAGTATATGAACGGAGGACTATGTGTCACTCTGTTGCCGTTAAAGAATTATACGCACAATTTCTCTCAATTTAGGCTTATTGTGAGATGTCCAATTGATTGAAATGTAACTAGCATAAGGGAAATTAGAATTACATGTGTTGCTACTGAAATGTGTTATTTGGAACGACTGACGGTTTGAATATTGGCTAGTGAGAGTGATGTGGGAGTGCGCGATCATGCGGCTGCATCGAGACTGAGGCTGGCGTTCTCCATGTGCATGGACCTGCACACTCACGTATTTGATGTCAGACATCGCATCAATGAGGTATATAAAGGACGGCCGTTGGAAAGCCAGGAGATGGACAGAGTAGGTTCGAGGTGCTAGTCCAGGGTTTATGTTAAATGGTTAGGCTACCATCAGGCAGAGGTATGATGTTATTGTCATTTTGATGTTCATATTATGATTATGACGTTTTCCACCGTGATGTATTTTTGCTATGTTTGAATACATTTTATATATTTTTACTGGAGTGCAGGGATTTCTTAATATATTTTAGAGATTATTTAGGTGGGGAGTAACCGGTTTAACCTTGACACTCTTTTGAGCTTTTATATGGTTTCCAGAGTATGCAGTCTATACCATATATACTGTATATTTTTCTTTACCAAATATTACTACGTCATCTGCCTATAGAAATACACAATAATGCAGTATTATTGTTTAGTTACATCATTGTTTTGAGACCTACAGTTTTCATTTAAAGTCTGATTTGGAATCTTCTTGCATTTATGAAATGTTAATATTTTTAATTGACACAGAAACTTCCTTAAAAGAACTAAGCTTTATTGTCAGAAAGAAGTTTGTAGTATTATTCTTGAAAACACCAAATCCCAACGTTTCCTTCTTGCAGCTCTAAATCACTGTGTTTGTACATTGATGACTTTATGCATTTGTATTCAAACATCATTTTCCAAAATGATGACCCTGTGCAACTTCATCAATAAGAGAATCTGTCTTGCAAATGCGTCTTGACAAACAATAATCGATAATACTATACTTATGAACTGTTTCACAGCTCAGATAATAGACACTGCTCTTTTAACGTCTTCCTTCTTCCTTACAAAGTTTCTTGTAGTTGACCTTTAAATTCAGACCCAGCTTTTAGGTATTTTTATAGATACAGAACCATTACATTTCTCAGATCCACTGTATAATGAAATAAAAAAGTATGCAAGACTTTTCACATTGATCCTTTCCAGACTAACGTTCCAACACTTTACCATTTAGCACTTCAGAGCTGTCAGATACCCCTTTCTCAAAATTCCTTTTGTCAAGGGGACTTACTTAAGCACATATCCTGCTGTGGAAGTGATTTGGACAGTATGATAAAGCAGAAAATGATATTATAATAATGGCTGTACAATAGAAGCAATCCTACTTTACAATAACCATAAAATGATACATTTCAATAGACGGAAATGAAAGGATGTCTGTAACAGTCTCAGGACAAAGGAAGACCGCGGCAACTTTTTTTCATCCTCTTCATCAATAAATTGAGGGTCACAGTTGTAGACATTTATAATCACATTCACTGGCAGTCAATTACGATACATTGCAATCTTGTCTAAGCTGTGTAAGGATACGATCGTCACCATCATAAATCTGTGCTGCTCACAGATACAGTACAGATGGGACTTGTATTAATATAGGACTGTATTAATATGTCTTGTATATAATGTATAACCCTGCTCACTTAATGTAACTACGTATTTGTCATCGTAACTCTGTGCCCAGGACATACTTGAAAACGAGAGGTAACTCTCAATGTATTACTTCCTGGTAACACATTTGATAAATACATTAATAATATAATATCGGAATATATATATTGGCGCCACACAGGTCAATTATAAAGCTTGTGCAGCGTGTAATATATTACCACTGACCAATTTGCGTGCCTGTGATATGTTGTAATATATTGCAGCGTGGTAGAACCATTGTAGTCAATGGATAGTGGTCTTGAGTATAGCTATAAATCATGCCATTCTCTGCATGGAATTGTAGTGTTATGAGACACTTTAAACAGCAGTCCAAGCTGCTGTTCCCCCCTCCCCCCTTTAATATGTGCATCAATACAATTCACACAATAAGTAATTACTGTAGCTATGTTGCTGAGCGAACCGTTCTCCTGTGATCGATCAGCGAAGATTCGGCTCGGGGGTTCACTAAATGGCTGTTAGTGCTGCAGAAGAGGACCCAAAGATCTGTGGGGAAGATCATGTGACCAGGCAGTTACTAGATACAAATGACGCCCTGCTAGAGAGAGGGCAGGGATCAAAAAGGGGGTGTGCTAGAGCCTGTTTCAGAAGAGGAAGGGGATGTGACTTTGTATATGGTTGCTAGAGAAACAAAAATGCTTGATACATTATAATACATAAAAAAATTCTTTCAGTGTGGTTTAAAAAAATGCTACAAGTATTTTCTCATAGTACAGAACTGGTTTATTTAAAAAAAAAAAACACATGTGGGTTATTGCAAAAGCACTAATGTATAATTATTGAAACAAAATGAACAGTCCAATTTTGTTGGCCAATATTAATTCACGATATTTATGAGTGTTCTTCATATGAGCCCTATAAACCAAGGACATGCATTACTCCTTTGATTTTAATTTTCCCCTGCACAAAACCTTTATAGATGTGTGGGAAGATGGTGCTCAAATATAGATGTGTATCAAACAGTATATAAAAGTTCATATGAAGACGGCCAAACTGAAACCCATCATGGTATATAGCAATCCATAGAGATACATTTTCCAGGGGCAACCAGACCTAGCAGTGTCCACTTGACCTCCACATCCAATGGTCGGTGTATTAACCCCATAAAAATCCCAAATAGGGTCAAAGGTAAAAAGTAGGGGCCAAAGCCCATTACCTGCCCATAGGGGAATCCAGAGTAGAGTCAAAGTTCCTAGGTTCCAGGGCATGCTATCCTGTAGAGTAGATCAGCATGCAGAAATAGTGAAGCAAAGGAGCACAGCACAGAGTCCATCCATGAAGAGAGAATAAGTTCAGGGCAACTCCATATAAAAAGTTAAAGGTATTTTAATGAATGTACAATGTTGAAGAGAGAGCTAACGCACCAACGCGTTTCATCCAACGGGACTTTTTCAAGATGATTTTAATTTTCCCATGCACAAAACCTTTATATGTACAGAATAGAGAACTGTATTTTCGTGTGAAAGACAGTCAGAGACTTACAGTACGAATTTGGCTGCTGCTGACTGAGGGGATAAGAACAACTCTGGAGAGGAGTATTTTTACTGGCAAAATAAAGGATTCTTGTGGACATTGCACATTTGAGTACCCCTCCACACCACCACCACCAGTAGGACCATGGACCTGAGATTTGCATGCAAATGTATACCAACATAATCTAGATTACAGTATAAATACAACATGAGCCCTAACTACCACCCCCACCAATAGTACCACCTCAGACTTGCCTGCAAGTTGGAGAACTGATGCATGTCGGAGGAGGAGAGCCTAGCTGAACTCAGTTGACTAGTGCCACCGGTAATAGTACCCACCAGCAGCATCATAGGTGTCCACCCTGTTTGCCAAAACCACAACCACCATTGGTAGTGTAGCCTCAGACATGTCTGCAAGTTAGAGAACTGATACTGGACGACCACGTCAGGGACTATGAGTGAGGGGCTTGCTGAGCTCATCTGACAAGTGCCACCAGCAAAGACAATAATAATACCAAAGAGGATGATCATGTTTCCCTTTCTCACATTTTCTTCTGTTACTGGTACTCTGTGGGATGATATCTCAACATGTGGTCTTCCTGTGCGGCATATTTGGCTCCGGACAACCCGGTGGTACAATACTCAACTGTTCATGGTCCCAAGGTTCAAGAAAGTATCTGGCTGATCCTCCTTCTCTTACCGTGCACCCCAAAACAATATATGGGAGACTCTCACACCCTCCACCAGTCTAAATTCTTTCAAAACTAAGTCTGTCTCACATTTTAACCTGGTATGTAACTGTTTCATACACCTATAATATATATATTATCTTTAACTGTGCATGCAATATCTTGTATATAATGTATAACCCTGTTCACTTATGTAACTGTATTTGTAACCATGTATTATTTGTCATCATAACTCTATGTCAGGACATACTTGAAAACGAGAGGTAACTCTCAATGTATTACTTCCTGGTGAAATATTTTTTAAATAATTAAATAGAAGGCGCTATATAAATTAACAATATACTGTAAGGAACCCGGAGTCATGCCGCCCTCGGTGTACTCCCGCCTTACTGTCTCTGTCCTCCGCGCTCCCCACTCCCAACAGCACGTCCTCAGGACCCGCGCTTTCCCCCGCAGCGCTATGCGCAGGTGCGCACACGGCTCCCTGCTGAAGACACTGGTGGAGGGTCCCGCCTCTGGTCTGTACTCGCGCACCAGTGACGTGTACGCAACGTTCACAAGCTCCGCGTCAAAAGGTATAATCTGCTACATATCCTACACCTGTCTCCTGCATGCCTGCCTGTCCCTGCTTCCTCTGAGGACGCACCTCCATTCCACCTCTTCTCCCATTGGTCCCTCACTTCCTTATATGCTTAGCTGTGCCACTGGCACATCGGCTGAGCATAGTTAATGTTACATTGCTGTTTTCCTCAACTCTGCCTCCCGTCTTGCCTTGCTGAACCTTGTTTGTGTACCGACCCGGCTTGTTTCTTGGACTCCACACCTCCGTAGTCTTGACCCTGGCTACTCCTGACCACCCGCGTCTCTTCTACCCTGACCTCGGCATTCAGACAATGACAACTCTCCACTCTCCAACCCCGGCTAATAGTACCTCCAATGATCCGGACCTCTCCTACCCTGACCCCGGCAAGTATAACGATGACACATACCTCTCCAACCTGACCCGACCCGGCTACCTCAACCAACCTACACTCCAGGTGCGACCTCGTGGCTGTGGGTGGTGTTTATACCCAATCACACCTCAGCTCTGGGGTCCTGCCTTGTTTGTGGTGAGCAAAGCGTGACATATACATACATGTTAGAACCCTATAACATCCATAGAACATTACAAATATATTTGTGTAAAACTATATCAACAGTACAAATAATAATACTGGTATTTTATATTAAGTACTTTTGCCATTCAATAGCCTCACTGTGGGCAAAGACATTCATTATGCCATCTTGCGTGCAGAAACAGAAATTGCAATTAAAATGTAAAAAGAAAACATCTAACCGTGGGATGTCAATTCATAGACTGCTCGCGACTCGCCTGCGGTGAACCATGTCTTCCCACAGGTGGAATCTCACCTTTGCCTGACTACTATTCTACCCAATGGGCTGGCAGTTAACCCGGGTACTATTAGGTTGCCAGTAGTTGGTAGGGGGTTTTCCCCCTCACCTTTGGTACTGCACTTGAGTAACAGCAGGGGGTGGTACATCCTGTTGTAACTGGGACAACAGGGTGCCCGCCTTTCTGGCTGTACTTAAGGTCAGGACTGCACAAAAGTTAGGAGGTTTTTCCTTCCCCTCTGACGAAGGCAGGTCACATGACTGGGAGCCTGAGATTGGGGCCTACCCATGTGCTTTTCCCTACGGGGAGGAGTGAGTGTTGGCCTATACCTCTGCCTCCACTAGGGAGGTGGGGAAGAGCTAGGACAGCTGCGGGTGCCCTTGGCCTGTAGTGGCGATCCAGGGACCATCTTCAGTGAGAGCTGACTGTTTCTGGCAGAAGACTGCTGAGTACCTGTTACTGCAGAAGTGTAGTAATAAACTGTTTCTGTTTGCAATATACACCTCTGGTCTGGTGTGTGATCTAACTGGAGGGGGAAGATAATCCGTTCTACAGTGGGAGATCATCTCCATTTCCCTGGAGTCTACGGCAGATGGAGGCGCTGCACTGCTAAGTAGTAGGTGGGTATGGACCCCAGAAGCCTGTTCCTGTGTCCCCAAGTCATCGCGGATGACTCAGCCTTCTTGTTACCAGCAGGTATGCACAACATACACTCTGTTTTGCGATTGGTGGGGGAAACACCGTTACACTAGGAACAGTAAGTCTAGCTACATATGTACAGTAGACATGTCAATGTTGCTTTATGGTGTATTGCTAATAATAGGCGAGCTATTTGTGGTGGCCAATGCTGCCTGTTGCTCACGGAGTGATTTTCTGTCATCATGAGCCTCATAACCTTCACTACTGCTGCCACCAACAGCTGCTTTTGCATTACTAGTACCATCAGTCTCTTCCCCTCCCTTTATTGTGCTATTTGTGCACCACACACACTACCAACACCACATTCATCATCTTCATCAGCAATATCATCTACCGTATCCATCTCTGCCTCACTCCCTCCCTCAGCCATACTTTATACCTCCGCCTATTCAGAATCTCGAAATAAAAGAGCTAAATCCAATTCAGCATACAACTCTCATTTTTTTTTTTTTGCCAAAGAATATGTCTTTGACCATATCCCGGACTCTTCCCTCACAGGTTATCACTGTTATTGCCCTTGCACACCCAAAGGTTATAGCCAGATTAAGTATAATTCTCTTACTCAGCAGAGTTCTCTTTCCTCTCACCCACACCAGTAAGTACACATGGGCTTAGTTTGGAATGGATAGCTAGTCTCTCTATCCACTTTTAGTGGTGCCAGCAACATGTCGTTTGTGGCCTTTGTGTCATGAGCCTGGCCTGAGAAAGATGGTGATCTCAATTTCAATTGTATTTCTTCTCGTACAAGAATGCTGCTGGGTGTTAAACACAACTCCTAATACTGATGTTTTCTTTGCAGCAGTTTTTCACTACTCTTTTCTATATGGTCTCAGTCTGTTCCTGCTGCCACCACAACCACGATGAGCAGCACCACCAATACCATGCCTCCTCCCCAACCCGCCTGTTTGGCCAACAGAACTAGACATATTTATATTTGACATGTTTAACTGTGTGAACTGACATCTCAGTGATAAGACCACCATCTGCTGTGTGTGTGTGTGTATCTTCATTCCCTCCCACAACTCTGTCGGCTCATGGTGAGCCCTATTTATAGTCTCTCCTGTAAGCGGAATTGTAAGGGAGGTTAAGAGAAATTAAATTACAATGCACTTTGACTTTTAATGCTTACCACACATTTGGCAACATTTTTGTGCAAAACCAAGGGTCACAAAAATAGCTCTGTGTTAGCACATTGCACTTATCAGCATGGGACATTCAGGGCTGGAAAGAACAAGTGTGGGACTTGTCAAAGTTTGCCAAGACTCACCCAATTCAGATTTCCCCATAAAAATCATGTGATTAGCCAAGAATGGCAACATCTTCTGCATTCCAAGTATACACAAAGCAAAGTTGGACAACTTGGCACATCTCTTTCAAAATCAAATAACAATGACACGATTTAACAAATAGCTAATACAAGATAATATTTTAGGATGCACACATGAATAAATCTGAATTACAGAAAAACAATATATATATATATATATATATATATATATATATATATATATATATATATATATATTGTTTTTCTGTAATTCAGATTTATTCATGTGTGCATCCTAAAATATTATCTTGTATATATATATATATATATATATATATATATATATATATATATATATAATAAAAAACACAACCCATGTAAATTAAATGAATCAGATAAATAATTAGTTATAGATTTTATTAAAATAGTGCAGTATTACACAATAAACATTGAACAGAAATGCATACTTCAAATAAAATAATAAACAGGCAAAAACACAATGGACCTCGTCGCACTTCACTTCCCAGAAACACTTCAGAAATATTAATATAAAGGACTACCTCATTCTGGTAGGAAAGAGGTACAGTACATGGCTCATAATATGTGAATATAGCTGAATAATAAACCCAGTGTTAAGTGTTCTCTTAAAATGCATCAATTTTGTTTTTTGTTTTTTGTCTTTTGTTTTCTGAGAGGGTTCTTCAAGGGAAATAAAGCAAGCAATTCAAAAAGGTTGTGTTTGTGGATGTCTATTTGAATATAGAGGTTTAAAAAAAGGTTTTGGCAGAATGTAAGTTTGATAATACTGTACATGGCCTTAAAATCTGTTCCTTTATCTCAAGGAAAATAGGCCTAGATTGTAGAGACGTGTGAACATGATCTTACTGCTATCTACTGTATGTAGCCCCCTCTCTGACAAACCGTTCCGTAAATGAAACACAAAAAGACCTGGAGGTTTAAACAGCTTTTATTTAAAATACCAATATAACAGTTAACTACCCGAGCTACATTAAGTACTGTCCCCCTGCCCTGTGCAGCCCCCTTGATGATGTTGATGTCCAAATATGGTCATATAGCCTCCCCCTCATGTTGTAGAGACCAATATAAGGGCATCTACGTTATCCAGGAGGAGGGCAATACAGCTTGCATCTCTTACCTTCAGCGAGTAGGGGACACGGATCCACACGGCGGAGGCGGCTGCAGACAGGAACCGGACACGACTCCGCAGCTCATCGGAAAGGTGATTAGCGGTATTCTCTCCCAGCAGATGGTCCAAAAGGATTAACGCTATGGAACCCTGCAGAGTTAATCCTTCTGGGTAACTTACTGTCCTCAGGGCTGCGAGATCTGTAGCCGCATCGGCGTAGTGAAAATCGCAGCACAGAGGACAGCAATTATGTATGTAGACCAAAATTCCTCCCAAAAGGAAGAACCTCTGACCACTTTATGGCCCAATGAATGTGGCTTCAATTATCCCAACATCTTCACCAAAAACACCTAAAGCACAAACAAGGATACAAAATGACCACTAAAAGATGCACATAACTGTTTTACCGGCTAGTCTCCCACCTCCTAATTCGATGAATCACATCAACACCCGAGCCCAACTGGGCCTCCTCAGACGCTACCACCACATGGGAGGAAAAAGTACCAAACTGTTTGCTATCCAAGCCCACACATATTTGGAAAACCCACTGCAACTGGTATCGCAACAAAGCTCCCTGGCATGCATTAATACACAGAATGCTTGATCTCTAGAAATGCGTCCAACTTCCTAGCCGGGCAAATTCAACTGCCATTCAAGCCTATTGTATGATCCCTAGAACCCCTGCCCTGCTGATCAATTTTTGACCTCGGCACTTGGAGGCGGATTTAATTTGATCTCTGAACCCCATTCTTTCTCGAGAGAGAATATCACCTCCTCCTTTCTTCAAGGCACCATCTTGCTTGCCCTCATAGCCCCCACAAATGCCAGCGCAAAGGCAACTTTAAACAACCTCATCTCAAACTGAGACACGCACACCTTGGGTTTGCATTCAAGCACCAGCGGCGTAACTGGCTTCCTTCCTTCCTGCCGCCCAACATCGTTTTGAGCCCTACGTACCACAAAATATTTTGATAGATCCCCCAAACTGAATAACCTCAAAAAAAATAAACCCAGTCAGCTTCCTTTCCATTGAACTGCCCCCCCCCCCCCAGACCTTTTTTCTTTTGACGCCAAAACCCTGAGGCGCTGCACGCAAAGAGATAGAGCTCACCCCAGGCTCCCAGAAGCGGAGGCTCAGGCCTCCTGTGAGCATACAGGTTCAGCAACACGCGTAGTCGCCCGTGTATTTCCTTTAGGCATAGGGAAAGGGGGCTACACATATATACCACCATTTTATTCAATGGGGAGAATGGAGAGATCTCTTTATTGTGAACCCTTTGCAGGTATTTATAATGAATAAATCAGAATACTTTGCTTTCTTAATCAGAACCTGGGATCAGCTTCTGTATTCCAACATGTTCACCTGTAACTGCTGCGTATTCTTGCAAGAAACACCCAACTGGAAGTGTTTGATTCAAAATATAAAACCTAGAAAACACAGGAGGCGATTCAGCACAGCAACACTCCAAGGTCTCAGAGCTTCACGACTTCATAGGGGTCAGTTTCGTTATAAAGTTCATTTGTTCGACAACTCATTAAGACAGGTACAAAGCACATGTCAGCATGAAACGCGTAGGGATCTTTTTTGTACCTGTCTAAAGGGTGACCCCTGTGAAGTTGTGCAACTCTGAAACCTTGGATCCGCCGAGTTGTGCTGTGCCGGATCACCTCCTGTGTATTCTCTCCTCATGCGTTTCTCCTTCTTGTAATTGTTTTCAACAATATGAAATTAGCTGTGTAAGTAATTGAGAATTGACCATGTTAACATTGTACACAAGTGGAGCCGTTACAACCGTGATGTGTTTTATGGCAGTGAGATTGGGGGAGGCCTAACTTCCAATATAAGATGTTTATACCTACAGCTGCATTATGATATTAAAGCATTAGTAACTAATTATAACTCAGGTGATAACCCCACTTTTTCTATTATAATGGTATTTAGCTGTAATGTCGCTTAATTTATTTTTCTTAATAATGCTATTATTTCTAAAATAGTTATGTAACATGCAAAACAACCAGATAATTAAGCAAAAGTTAAACAGAATAGGAAGATTAAAATATTAATTATACGTTTTTACTCATATACAGATAATTAAAGGGCATACGCTTATTTTCTAGGCTATCCAGTCAGCATTGTGAAGTTCTTTGACTTAGAGTTTGAAATAAAAATTAAAAGCTAGGCCAGGGGTGCTTACTGTATAAAACTGATACAATTAACCAATATTCTGCCGGATCACAGTCTCTTCTCTCAGGTATCACTGGAGATAGTCCCTTGACAGTCACTACGGGCCTAGGGCACCCGCAGCCGTCCTAGCTCTACCCCACCTCCCTAGCAGAGGCAGATGTAAAGTCACTCTACTCCTCCCCGGAGGGAAGAGCACATGGGAAGGTCCCAATCTCAGGATCCCAGACGTGACCTTCCTTCCTCATGGGGAAGGACAACCAACTAACTTTAGGACGGTCTGCCCTTAAGTACAACCAGAGAACTGATTCAATTGTCTATAAGATAACCATAGCAGTATAATTATCTGCAGGATTAATTCTGTCCACCAAATATTTCCCATGAAACTATAAAGTGCATATATATGGAGGATCTTTCTGATCCCTCTTGGATCAACTTTGTTTATTCTGGGGTTCATACCCCACATAACTCTTTAGCAGTGCAGTGCCTCCATCTGATGTAGGCTCCAGGAGCTGAAGGTGATCTCCCACGGTAGAACTTATCACCTCTTCCCCCGGTAAGGTCACGCACCAGGCAGGAGGTATGTAGCAACAGGAACGGTTTATTCACTCTGTACAGCACAGTTACACGGCAGGCTTCTGCCCAATGCAGTACTCTCAGCTCTCACTGAATGATGGGCCCTGGGTCGTCACTACAGGCCAAGGGCACCCGAAGCCGTCCTAGCTCTTCCCCACCTTCCTAACGGAGGCAGAGGTATGGTCTACACTCACTCTCCCACGGAGGGAAGAGCACATGGGAAGGTCCCATTCTCAGGCTCCCAGTTTCGTGACTTGCCTTCCTCAGAGGGGGAAGGACACTACTACATTAGGGTGGTCCTGCCTTTAAGTACATCCAGGAGGAGGGCACTGGGTATGGCTAATGATTGCTCATGCCCAGGCCTAATGTCATTGCATCCTGCTGTCACTGCAGCTCCTCGGAGGGGGAAAACCCCATAACAACTACAGGCAAGGCCTGCTTGTACCAGGACTTACTGCCAGGAGGGAACAAACTAGTAGCCACAGATGGCATGGCTACACACATACACATATACACACATACACACATACACACATACACACATACACACATACACACATACACAAACACCTTAATTTGTTAACCCCCCAGCTACAAGCTAGGGCAAAGCTCCTTACCTTAGCCCCAACTGACCACCAGTGCTCCATCTTCACTACTAGCTCCGCCCCCAGGCTCCAATGACAACCCCACCACAAGTCCTGCTTAGGCGGAGTCCCCAGTGTAAGCTGCAGCGAGCGCTACGGCATGCGTACAAGATCCACCCCTGTATGGTGCCGGGCCCAGTAACTGCATGTACACATCGCAATGCGCCACCAGAATCTTGTCTTTGCTAGTGATGACGGAGCCCTGGCCACATCACGGCGGTGGTTCAGCCAATGAGGGCAACCCAGCCGTGTGACGTCATGGCCGCGCCCCCACCACAACCCCCTATAGCGATCTTGTCGTTCCCCACTGCAGCTCAGCCACAGACCGCAGATCGCGGCTTTCACACATGCATTCTCTTCCAGGCCTCTTTGCCTGTCCCTCGACCGTCCCTTTAGCTCCACATCCAGCTCTCTCTTCCAGCTCCTGCTGCAGATTGAGGCTGGCCCAGCATGCTGTCGGCTTTGGGTACAAAGCTGAGTGTCGGGCCGGCACAGTTACTGCAAAGCAGAGGCCCACATTCCTGGAAATAGAACTGGCTCATTGGGCAATTGCCCCATACCAGTCTGCCCCTACCTGTTGGTTATATGGGTTGGCATAGAGGTACTACCACCTGACCTGTCTCTGCTCTCTCCTAGTATAGTATTCAATCAGTTACAGTTGCTTTAACACTATTAAGTTGCTTGTGTAACCTATATTCCCCCCCCCCCCCCCACCAATCGCAGATAGGGTGTAGGTGACAAGATCTATATGAATTACCCAGTGTGGTGCTTTACCTGAAGGCTCACAGGAGGCCTAAGCCTCCGCCACGGAGAGCCTGGGGCACGTATGACACAATATGAATAACCTCGTACTTGGTGCAGCGCCTCCACCTGCGATGGCTCCCAACAGAGAAGGAGTGGTTCCTCGCAGGACACTATATATATCACTCCACACACAGTATGTAAAACAACCAATGACTTTACTTGTGAGCATAGGAACCGTACTTTTGCATATAATCAACAGGTGTCCCTCCCTAGAGGAGACACTAACTACTGCGTCTCGCAGGACGCTACCTCCACCTCCACCGGATGATCCCACCCAGTGTCCAGTAACCCCACACCGTATTACCCCACCCTCAAGTGAGATAGATATGTGTGACTGCGCAGCCACTATGTCCCGTGTGAATATGATATGGCTCGTTGTTGCACTTGTTGATTACCTGCCGGGCACTTCGGTGCCCGGGCCTGCCAAGGAACTTCACAAAGGATCCTGATGTCGGCTCTGTACAGGAACTACTGTCCGGGGCGATCCCACCTGGATGGCTGCTGCAGCGACGGCGAAGTTCTGAGCCCAAACCTCTGGATGGAGGCGCATCGTCTGCTGGGTCCCTAACTGACTCTGGATAATAAGGGGCAGGTTCCCTAACCTGGGGCCTGTCCCTGACACAAATCGCACTACTGGGTGGCTCAGGGCTAGCTGGGGCCTTGGGGGCTGCTGGCCTAGTGCAGGGAGTCACTGACTCCTGCACCCTACCTCCTTCCTCTAGCTTCTCCTGGCGCCAACTGCTCCTCTCCTCAAAACCCCGCCAAAAGTATCTCTTCTCCCGGCAGGGCAATCCTCCAGCCCTATTGGCCACTATGGGTCACCTGGTACCTTCCCCCCTTAGCCTCCTGGGAATTGTAGTCCCGTGGAGGCTATCCCTACATTGGGGCCGCATGCGCGACTGCACTGCGCATGCGCAACTCTTCAATGGCCGCCGCAACTCCCTGGCCTCATCCGCGCATGCGCGATCACGCCGCATGCGCGCGCAACCACAATGGCGGCCCCCGCTAGCCGGGTACGCCGCCGAGCCTCCTAAGGCTCGCAACACTCCCTGCTCCGGCCCCCACCTTTGGAATCAGCCGGCGGGTCCGTCGCTGGCTACGGCGGCACCCGCGACCGCTCTGCCACAAAGGAGGGGGGTCTCTAGGAGCCGCCGGGGACCGGGGCTACACTTGTATAGGGTTTAAAGGTTGACATTGAGATTCCATCATCCGACCTGTCTCTACTAGTAAACGAATCAATCGTTTCCAGTTTGATTAACCTCTTAGGTAATTTGTTATAGAAAAAGATATACCACCACCTGACTGGTCTATATTCTCTAATTGTATTCATTTTCACAATTTAGCAAAAATCCCAAATTCTGTCAATCAAGTTTAGGCAAAACCAGAACCAAAGCACAAACATTTTGTAGAACCAAAACCCCAGTGCAGTACAAGCTGGAACAGTATCTTGTGTTTGCCCTATCCACTATCGTAGTGGTTCTCATCTCTTCTGCTCTGTCACTCTGTGTAATAATACAACATGTGCAGACTCACATAGTATAGGGAAAACATTGTACTTTATATATACTGTACACTCTGTGGACGTCGACTCCTTGTACCCTTCCAGTGCTTGAACAGTTAAATAACGAACAGGGAAAAATAAAACAGAGCAAAACAGACCTAGAGCATGGTGGGTCGTTATCTAAAGAAAATAGTTAATTCTTCACTAAAAGCTTCAGAAGCGAAACCTACTATACAGTAACTCAGCCTTTTAAGAGATTTCATTCTTTCAGTCTGTAAGGATTATCTGTTATATTTAACCCATGTGAAGAGATTGCCTCAGCAGACAGCAGCTCTCTATGAGCTGGTTTATACAAAGTACAAAGGTCCAATGTAATGGTAACCTGAGCTAAACAGAAATGTTGGGTTGCGTTTATTCAGGTAAAGTAAACACCTGCATGTGTCTGACATACAGACCCTTGATAACCCCTCACAACCTTTAATGCTGATGACCACATAGTCCTAGAAAGAATTACACAAACAACTTTTACCATCACATAGACATTTTTCTCAAGGAGTAAAAACCACCAATTAAATAAATGCAATATATAAGAATCTCAATATGGTTTCAGTGATATGAACTGAAACAGAGCTGAAGTTCTGGTTTTAACTACTCGCAGAGCTCTCTTGGGGAGGGGGCAATTCATTTATTGGGAAACATTTATCTGGCAGGACCGTTTCATTCTCAGGGGACAGACAATCCATTCATTTAGTATAATGATGATTAATTGGAGATGGGAGCTCGTATCAATTGGGGCCATTAAGTAGAGCCAGATAGGTGTAATGAAAACCTGCAGCCTGTTTAATTACAGTATGCGTTGTTAAAATAAAGGGCAATCTCCCTTGCTCAGAGTCAAGCATGAGAAGAGAGGAACTTTCTGAAGTAGTCTGACCACACATAAATATAATTTTGGTGTACTACAGTAAAACCAAGCAAATGCTAGAAATAAACACACAGGGGCCTATTGCATAAGCTTTCAAAACCTGGACCTCAAATAAATGTGGTTCTGCTCCGGAGACACCCTGCTCATCTACATTAGTATTACAATTTATATTAAAACAGCTTCATTACCTTAGCGGCAAGCTGCTAAGACAATGAAGGGGTTAAACCATAATAGCCTGTTTCTTGGGGTAGAAAGGGTGGATGAAGGGGGTAGTAGTCCCAGGGTGGGTGCTTAGGCCTGGCTGGAAGGTTGCGGGAGGAGTTAACTCCTTCACTACAATAGCAGTGGGAACCTTTATGGTAATGAAGGGGTTAACCTGTCCCCCCGGAAGGCCTAAACACCCACCCTTGGGGATACTACCCCTTCAACCAATCCCTCCACCGCCAAGAAACAAAAATAAACACAACAACCCTACTACTCACCTCTTCTACCTCCAACAACCACCCACAACACATACATTACATTATTGGGCAAAATAACTATTATCCAGACATGGATAATAGCTCATTTGCCCATTATAAAATCAAACATTAGCTAGCCAGCATAAAGAAAGTAAATAAAACTTTCTACTTACCCCTGCCATCATTAAGGGCATCCTCGTCAGCATACTTCAACTCCATGCCCTTTGTTGCAGCAAGAGTACATGAAAAAATACAATCTACTGGCCCCTAACCCCTTAATCACCTTAACGATTAATCCCCCGCTACCCACCCGGGAGGCCTAACCACCACCCAAGGGCCACTATACCCACCCTCTACCCATTGATTGGCACAGTGGTATATCATAACCATATAATATGGGCATGATAAACCACTATAGCACTCAATGGTCAACCTAATACAAATCATGAAGACCAAAAATACACACTAATAAAATAAATACACAAGCACCTAAACTCTCCAACAATAAAATAACTAAATTGCCTAATAGTACACATCACTAACATTTATCTAACACCAAAACAGCTAAATAATAAAAATTATGTTATTCCAAAACATAAAAATACAATTAAATAAACACCTATCCAAGCAAACTATTCAAGAAATAAAACCACTCACCAACTAATCAATTAAAAAAATAAAACCACTAGCCAACAAAATTAATTCATTTAAATGCTAACCAATCCTAAAATGTACTAAAAACAAGCCATCCAAATTCCAAACAATTTAATCTTAACAATATATATAACGGGTAAATCAATGATTAACCCACCAGGCTCTAAGAAATAGTAAAGTCCTGCTGATTTGATTAATATATTCATGGGAAATAAGCATGGTCAACCCCAGACAGAATAAGTATAATGTGCGTGATATCTCTTCCAGCAACTGGCTCACTACGAGCACCAAAAGAGTTGAGATAAAAAGACTCACGTGGCTGACTTTGGGGTTGTTGACACTGTGCCTGTCCTCTCTGGAATGATGTAGCTGCTCCTGCTAGCAGATCTCGGCTTGATGTAGCATAAATGTTTGGACAGATGTGGTGCCCCAGCACTGTGGAACGCCAATGTCCTCTTCACCGCCAACCCTGCGTCCGCTCCGGCGCGGTGGGTGGTCACCTGACCGGCGGCATCAGCAAGGCTTCCGGGTTCATCCACAGGAACAGCAAAGGCAAAGGCCTTGCAGGCTGAAACGCGTAAGAGGATTCGCTGGCACTCTGTGAGAATAAAGCTTTTTCTATATTCACACATCAGCCTTCATTGATTCATTGCGGCTGTGCGGCGATCATACCCCCGTTGGGAGGATTTCTGTAATCCTAACAATTAACAGAAATAGAAAAGATTAACAATCAATTCAAAACAAGCATTTGCCAAAAAATGCATTGCCTGTCACTATATTTATCTGTACCCTAAAGGGGCACAGATGAATACATTAACAGTCAATGGGCAATCACAAACATAAAAATAAATACAATAAAAAAAGCCTGAAAAAATTACATTTACATACATTCAATATTTTACTTACCTTTAGAAGTCTTCACCCTCCGAATCCCGGCGTATCAGCAAGCTCTCGACCCGCAACGTCATCACCCACAATCTGTCTCCATCCTCCTTGAAGCAATGTAGAAAAAGAAACTGGCGCACAGCCAATGAGTGGGTCACCAAGAGATGAACTGAAAAAATATCCTTTATTAATCCATAAAAACAAAGGAGAGCACCTCCTACGTGTTTCGTGTATAAAAATACACTTTATCAAGGAGTACCCCAATAGCCTATAAAAAGGTCCTTAAATACACTAACCTTGTCTCCATTTCGCGCCAAAACCGGCGTCACGCGTGCGCCTCAATGGGGCATCACTGAACGCGCCGAGTCCGATGGTTCAGTGACGCATGGTCAGATTAGTCCCAGGGGGCGGGTGCCATGAGCGTGCTGTTGCTCGTTCCACCGCATCGCACAGAAGGCACCTGGGGAGCGACATCACGGACCGTGACACCCCATTGAGGCGCCCGCGTGACGCCGGTTTTGGCATGAAATGGACACAAGGTTAGTGTATTTAAGGACCTTTTTATAAGGCTATAGGGGTACTCCTTGATAAAGTGTATTTTTATACACGAAACGCGTAGGAGGTGCTATCCTTCATTTTTATGGATTAATAAAGGATATTTTTTCAGTTCATCCCTTGGTGACCCACTCATTGGCTGTGCACCAGTTTCTTTTTCTACATTTCATCGATTACTATACTGGGCTGCACACAATTTGGGACATTTCTGACTTGGACAATATGTGAGTATTCTTGAATTCATACTTTCTTATGTCATGCTGTGAGTCCAGAGACCATCCCTATGAGGAATATATAGGGGCTTTACCAACAACCTCATCTTCAGGGAACCATTGTCCCCACAGAGGACTTTACATCTTTATTCATCTCACTAGTCCCAATCTTTCATGTCCTTGTTATTATCTATATGAATAGATCCAGCACTGGAGCGCATTAAATCACAATTTACCTATCCATCCTCCTTGAAGAACAGCAGCAGGTAAAAACTTCTTTCTTTGATCTTCTGTCACCTTCTTCTATCATCATCTATCATTATTTTCTTTTCTTTAATCTTCTTTCTTTTTTTTGTAATCCAATAGAGCCCCACATTTTTAAGGATGTGACGTAATCTCCAAAGGAAGTACGTCACATCCTTACAACCACATGGCTATATCACATGGTATTACAGCCAATGGGATTGAAGACAATCCCATTGGTTCATGTACCATGTGATATATTAAATTAGTTCAAAAGGATGTGACATCACTTTACCTTAACGGTTAGCCGCTAAGGTAATGAAGTTGCCTGTAAATGCATTTTTATTGCATGGGATTCATGCCGGGGGCCTCCGGTGCTGATATTGATGGGTATCAGCTCCAGAGACCCCTGGCATTAATCCGATGCAGAAAAATGCATTTTGTTTCTAAGTCCTCTCACGCCGCCTTCTCAGCAGGTTCTCCCCAGCCTCACAACATTTTGGGAGAAACTCTGCATTCTAGAGCAGCGATTAGCCTCGATAAACTAAGCGAGGCTCCTAGAATTGCACTAGTTTCAGAACCCAACGATAAGTGGCATATCACAGCTCACCCGGCGATCTGTTTTGGATGGCTGGAAAAATGGGCGATTTATGCCTTTATCGCCCACTTATCGAGGCTTACAGAATAGCAGTAGGCATTTTGGGCGAAAAGGCCTCGATAACTGGGTTATGAAGGCTTATAGAATAGGCCTCACAGCATTTTAGTGTGTAAAGTGAAGATAGGCATTTGGTTTGAGTCCAAAAGAGTAATGAGTGGGAAATATTTATTTCTGCGTAGTTGTACCTTAACTGACAAATGTATAAATAGCAACAACAAAATAAGTTTAACAGTGTAATACATGTCTTGTTTCTTGCAGCTATTTTAAAATCACTGGAGAAATTCTCAAAACATCTTTCTCCTTTAAGCCGTGCTACCCCATACCCCACTTTCTCTTTTAAGCCGTGCTACCCCATACCACACTTTCTCCTTTAAGCCGTGCTACCCCATATCACACTTTCTCCTTTAAGCCGTGCTACCCCATACCACTCACTCTTTCTCCTTTAAGCCGTGCTACCCCATACCACACTTTCTCCGACTTGCTCAAATGAAACACTTGTAAATGAAATGAAAAATATGTGACCCCTTAATGTTATGAGATGACCTAATGATCTCTCTTCTTTCCACAAATAATTATTTAAAGAAAACACCTAAATATTGGACAGATTTCTTCATTAAAATACATTTGAAATATAATATTGTATGATAGGTAGATAAATAATTAAACTTTAATATAAAATGTTTATTTTTAATAAATAACACTGGTAACAGTAGCCTCACAAAATAATAATTAACTGCCATTTAGCACATTTCTTAGCAACATTTTCGGCTCCGGTCTACAGAGAGTGGCATTAGTATTTGTCCATTCAATGTATCTTTTGTTGTATTGGAGACTTCCTTGGAGAATTTGAGTTGTTTCTGAGTGACAGAAATGATATATCCCCTTAGATTTCGCAGTGGAGCGCTCTTTCCCCTTAACCCACCATAGTTCACATTGTGAGCCCAGGTCTTGTACAGCTCATAGGGAATATATTGCTGTAAAAACAGCTGGGCAAATCTATTTCCCTTTGGCTGTGCTGTTGCAATCTATTTCTTTGGATATTAGAACCATACTGCCAAGGGAATGTCTTCAATGCTTCTGCTGAGGACACGATGGCTGAGACTACCCGAGCAGTGCTATTTTAACCACTTGAAACCTGAGGGGCACTGTGACACATGGCTTCCCCAGTGGTGGCATATGAAGTGCTGTCAATGTTCCCCAGTGGACGCAAATGTGTCATGGGGACATACTCGTCAAAAAACAGCGGACTGCAGTTGCGCTGTGTTTCTCTCCAGTTTGTGGTCCCATGTCAGGTTAGTGACACACTGAGCATAGATTTTAACTCACTAAGGATCCTTGAAACATCATTTTTAAAAGTTCCTGCCATAGATGTTTTATTTCTGCTTTTGAGCAGCACCGAGGAATTACCTGTATTGGAATGTCTACATCATGGTCACAGGACTAGAGACGGGCAAAAGTTTCTGGTGGCTTTGGATCCACAGCGGATCGACTGGTTCCTTTCATCCGTGGACTTCAACGGATCAATCTGAAAAAGGGCGATTTACGGTTTCCGGATATTTTATTATTACCAATACACTAAAATACAATACAAATCTGCAACCCATCAACGGTTTCGTAGAATCCATTCCGTGGATTCAATATGTTGGCGGATTCCCTAACGGATTGCTGAATCTGCAGATTTAATTCTACAAATCCGTCTATTGGTTGTATCCAATTGGGGTTTATTGATGAATCCGCATGTATTAAAACCGACCAAATCCATTGCGGATTTTACACCATGAAATTAATTTTCGGTTGAAAATGTGAGAAAATCTGGGAAACAGATTTGGGCGGATTCATCCATCTTTACACAGGACGTTGTCTTGTGGGACTTCTTGGTCCAAGGTGGTTGGTGAGGTGATACACTGCTCAAAACCAGATAGCAATGCTATGCTCTGACAACAAAAGTCCTCTACACACACAAAGCTTGTATCCTCCACTACAACGGTATCAGTGCATACTGGCACAGTGCCAGCTTGTACAGTAGGTGTACTCAGATGTTGCCCCTCAATATCCCTGTCCACTATCAAGGTCTTTGTCGTTGGTTTGGTCTGATTCACCTTGGGTTGTTTATTCTCCTTCCCTGTCTTGATCACCTGGTGACTCCTCCCAAGCGTCCTTATTTGGGTGCTTGCAGAGGCACCGAATCTCTTCATTTCGGTGCAGAGGGTGAGCATATAATTTTGGAACCTTGCAGTCTTCATCTGTAACTAAGTGTGAATGTTAAGTGCAAGGTGTACAGTAAGTGGATTACACTGTGCACTTATATTATTAGTTGTGGTACCCACATCATCTTTTCAATTTGTATTCTGTTAAAGTGTCCTAACATGTGATTGGTTAATTTCTATGACATAACAGGGAACTGGGCCTCTTTTGGGACAGACAGAGGCATTACACAGAACAAATCTCCCCTTTAGCATAAGTAACCATGATGTACTTCTGTCCAAACTGAGCCTTTATCCTAATCGAATTAGATTTCACCAGCAAAAAAGGAAAGGGTTCTTTACAGTAAGGCCAGTTAACATTCGGAATTCATTGCCCATGGAGACTGTGATGGCAGATACAATAGATTTGTTCTAAAAAATGGTTGGACATCTTTTTAGATAGGACCGGTATACAGGGAGGTACCACATACAGTAAGTAAACATGGGAAGGATGTTGATCCAGGGAGTAAACTGATTGCCAATTATTGTCAGGAAGGAATTTATTTTTCCCCTTATGAGATATCATTAGATGATATTTCACTGGGATTTTTTGTTTGCCTTCCTCTGGATCAATATACTGTAAGTACAGATATCAGATAAAGTATCGGACGTCTAAATTTAGCAAAGGTTGAACTTGATAGACATATGTCTTTTTTTCAACCTCATCTACTATGTAACTACTACTGTACGTAACTATGTAACTATGACAGATTCAATAGGGGCTTCTCCTTGCAGTGTGCATGTGTCTCTGCAAGGTATCTATTACCATGCGAATGGTGGAAGAAGATGAGAAAAAAAAGAAGGGTCGCTCGTACACTTAGCAAAGAGTAAGTACTGTTCTACGGTAACAACTGAAATCTTTTTAACATGTTTTACAGGCTGTTTTCCTTTGTACATTTTGCTATGCATTTCATGTGCATTGTTGTATTTACTGTATCTGCAGGTTTGTGAAGAATCTAGTGGATGAGCTAAATCAAGATAATGATGAGTGTTGTGTTAGGGAGATTACAGCAATTCTCCAAAATCAGCATGGTTTACAAATCTCGGAGAGCTGTATCCCAACAATGAGAATAGAGCTGGGATAGAATTTTAACCCACCAGGTAATATTACTGTATTGATGAAAAATTGACTCTGTCTTTCTTGTTTCAGTTTCACATTAACTGTGCACTATACAATAAAGAATATGCTTATAATATGTATAGTTTTTTTTAAGTTATATAATTGATAACGACTCAAACTATTTTCAGAAAGTTTACAGACTGCGTTGCTATGCTAACTCAGGCTTGTAATTGTAATAACTGTCAGCCAATATGCAGGTGTTTCACTCCACAAGCTCGAAAAGTGGGTCATGGTATTGCTGCTTTTAAATACATGCACATTGCAGAAGAGCTGGTCGTTCACAGTAATCTAATTGGGTAGCAAAAGAACTAGGTAGAAATTAATGCGGTTCAGCTCCGGAGACCCCCTGCTTTAATACTGTTATTAAAATAAAAGCAGCTTCATTACCTTAGCGCAGGGGTGGGGAACGTCCGGCCCGCGAGCCGTGTAAGGCCAGCGAAATCATTTGGTCCGTCCCCTGGGAAGCAAGCCTGCAAGAATGGTTTTTAAAAAAAAAAAAAAACTCCCCCTCTCCTGATTGGCTGCCCGTGCTGTCACTCTGCCAAGATTTCTTTTTGGCCCGCCTCTTCCTACATGAGGGTGCAAGCCGGGCCTCCCCTTCCCTCAGCACTGCCCCCCTCCCTTCTCTCCTCCAGTAATGCCGGGCCTCCCCTTCCCTCAGCACTGCCCCCCCTTTTTCTCCTCCAGTAATGCCGGGCCTCCCCTTCCCTCAGCACTGTTCCCCTCCCTTCTCTCCTCCAGTAATTCCAGGTCCTTCCCTTCCCTCAGCACTGCCCCCCCCTTCTCTCCTCCAGTAATGCTGGGCCCTCCCCTTCCCTCAGCACTGCCCCCCCTTCTCTCCTCCAGTAATGCTGGGCCCTCCCCTTCCCTCAGCACTGCCCCCCTCCCTTCCACCCCTCTGTCCCTCCCTTTAGACTCCGCGGGCCTGCCAGTCTCCTCTGCACACTGGTTACCTATGCTGCTCCAGCAGCCCATCCTCGGGCCCCAGGTAACCCACACGCCCCTTTATACCCCCTCCCAGGCACCTTACCCACCCCAAGGGGGGAGAGGCCTAATTTTTGTGTGTGTTTGCAGAGGTGGGCTTCTTGTGTGTGTGTGTGTGTGTCACTGTGTGTGTGTCTGGCACTGTCACTGTGTGTGTCTGGCACTGTCAGTGTGTGTGTGTTTGTGTGCGTGCGTGCGTGTGTGCGTGCGTGTGTGCGTGCATGTGTGTGTGTGTGTGTGTGACTGTCACTGTGTCTCTCTGTCTGTGTGTGTGTCACTGTCACGGTGTGTGTGTCACTGTGTGTGTGTGTCACTGGGTGTGTGTGTGTGTGTCACTGTCACTGTGTGTGTGTCACTGTGTGTGTGTGTGTGTGTCACTGTGTGTGTGTGTCACTGTGTGTGTGTTTGTGTGTGTGTTTGTGTGTGTGTGTGTGTGTGTGTGTCACTGTCTCTATGTGTGTGTGTCTCACCCTCTGTGTGTCTCACTCTCTGTGTGTCTCACTGTCTGTCAGGAAAAGGAAGCATTACAAGGATTGGAAAACAGTGATTCTATAGTTATCAAATTAGCAGATAAGGGTGGGGTATAGTTGTGATGGATAAGTGCTATTACATGGAGGAATCCATGAGATTATTAAACGATACAGCCACATACCTCCCCCTTACTAATGACACTTTGAAAAAATTCAAGGCTGAGTTGAATACTTTGCTCACTACTGGTTTGAACAATGGGGCCGTCACACAGGAAGAGGTAGATTTTCTATCCATCCAATTTCCACGCACTCCTTTATTTTATTTTATACCTAAAATACATAAGCACATGACTTCACCACCTGGGAGACCTATTATTTCAGGTATTTTATCACTGTCATCAAATTTATCCCACTACATTGATCACCATCTTCAGCCGATTGTAACTCAGGCAAAATCTTACTTGCGAGACACGACTCATGTACTGCAAATCCTAAAAGGATTGCAGTGGCAGCCAGGTTATATTTTGGTCACGGCAGATGTAACATCTCTATATACTGTCATAGACCATGAGCTCGGCAGCGAAGCAGTGTCTCGCAAGTTAGAAACAGGTTGCAATTTATCATTAGTTAAAAAACAGTTTTTGGTGGATAGTATTCGTTATATTTTAACACGCAACTATTTCACTTTTAATTTACAGTATTATATTCAGGTATGTGGAACCGCGATGGGTACCAGGTTTGCCCCAAGTTATGCAAATGTATTCATGGATAGTTGGGAGGAAGATTATATCTGGAACAACTGTCCATTTGGGGCAAACCTGGTGCTCTGGAAGCGCTACATTGATGATGTGGTGTTTGTATGGTCGGGCAGTCAGGCTCAGCTTGACGCCTTTCTCACATACCTGAATTATAATGATAGGAATCTTAAATTTACATGCCACTATAGTACAGACCATATTGATTTTTATGAATCTTCACATATACATTAAAAACAATATCATCCACACGAAAAAAAATGTCAAACCAGTACAAGCTAACAACTATTTGAGGGCAGATAGTCAACATAACCCTCAATGGTTACGGAATATTCCAAAGGGTCAATTTGTGCGTCTTAAACGCAACTGCTCAGATAAAGAGACATTTGTCACTCAGGCCGAAGAGTTGAAATGCAAATTCCTTGAGAGACAATACCCTGATAATCTACTTGATGAAGCTTTAAAACAAGTTAATGATCTAGAAAGAGACACATTGCTTGAATATAAGAATAAGGATCAGGCGAACAAGAATAAACATGCAGTCTCATTTGTAACACAGTACAATGAGATGGCACCTAAAATAAGATACATTCTGAATAAATATTGGCCAATTCTACTTAGAGATAATACTCTAGCAGAAATCCTTCCCCAGAAACCAAATATTATATTCACTAAGGCCATGAATTTGAAATCAAAACTGGCCCCAAGATGTCCATTAAACCATCGAAGGCAGAAACAAGTTGGGAATAACAAAGGTTTTTATACTTGTGCTAAATGCCTAGCATGTTCTTATAGTCGCAATGCAAAGACATTCAAATCTAATGTAACTTCTAAAGTGTATCCCATCAAGTCATTTATTAATTGTCATTCAGTGTTCGTCATATATTTGCTACAATGCCCTTGTGGCTTACAATATATAGGCAGAACAGGGAGAACATTTCAGAGGAGAATATATGCGCACATATATAATATTAGGAAGGGATTGGTCACTCGTAGTGTCTCACATCATTTCCTCATGTGCCACAACAAAGACCCCCCAGGATTATTATGTCAAGCAATAGAGGTTGTTCAGGCCAATTGGAGAGGAGGAAATAGATTAGAACAAACCAGTATGCGGGAGGCATACTGGATTTATGAGCTCAGAACACTCTCTCCAAGTGGCCTGAACATAGACTTCGATCTAGGGGCTTTTTTGTAATTGAGGATAATTTACCATAGATCCTGACCAGAATAAGCTTTCAGCTTTCCATCCAATCCTTTAATGTATTTTTCTGTTTTTTGTTTGTGTTGTTTTAAATTTTATGTTTTTGTAAGGCTGTGTAACGGGTATTCTCCCCCACCCAATCGCATATATAGCATATGTAAGGGGAACCTATATGTTACCAGGTGTGGTGCAGTATACCTGTCAGGCTCACAGGAGGTCTGAGCCTCCGCCAGTGAGAGCCTGGGGTGAATCCTCTGGGACATTCACAGTTTCAGCGCCTCCACCTGTGTAGGGTTCTAGGGATGTAGAAGGTTACCTACACAGGACCCGCATATACAATAACCACATACTCAGGGATGTATATAACAAATTTACTGTAACGAAGAATATATATGCAGGCAATAACACACACTTATAACATTCCCCCTAGGGAGTAACTCCACAGTCACCCTGTATCTGCCACTATGTGTAGTTGTGATATGTTAGGATATGTTGGTGCACATAGGAAGATACCTGCCGAGCGCTCCTGTACTCGGGCCTGCAAGCAACTTCGAAAAGGATCTGCCGCTTGGTGATCCCATCTGATCCGATGTTGCCTCGCACGGGGCCCGCCAGGGGCGATTCCACCCTGTAGATAGTCTCTGTCTTTTAGGCACAGACTTGAGCCCAAGTCTCTTCGCGGGGAGCGCAGCGTTCGCTGTGTCCCTATCTAACACTAGTACTCTGTGACAGGGTCCCTAACCTAGGGCCTGTCCCTGTAGCACCACAAGCTGGGGAGTGAAGACCTATCTGGGGCCTAGGGGGTTACTGGCCTAATCCGTTCCCCTAGCTCTTCCCGGTCCTGACTGCTAACCAATCCTCACAGCACCTGCAGCAACGCACTGCAACCTACTTGATACCTGCAGCGAACCATGCTGCACACACACACGATGCCTTCTTTTCAGCCCTCACAGCAAAGACAGCCGTGACACTGACAAGACTGCACACCACACGCACCTAAGGGCAGGGTCCCTAACCTGGGGCCATCCCTTATTAATTACCCACTAACCTAGTGGGGAGTTGGGGCCTGTCTGGGACCTGGGGAACCTTACCTGGTGCAGGAGCCACTTGCTCCCTACACCCTTCCTTCCCTTTCCTGCTCCCAGCTCCAACTAACTTGCTCCAAAGCCCGCAAAATGTATCTATCTGCTTGGGCTGAGAATCCTTGGCCCTCATTGGCCACTATGAGGCATCTGGTGCCTGCCTCGCTATGCCCCATGGGAGTTGTAGTCCTGGGGAGGCTGTCTTGGTATTGGGGCCACGTGCGCACTTGCCCTGCGCATGCGCGAGTCCCTAATGGCCGCCACAACTTTCTGGCTAGTCCTGCGCATGCGCGATCACGCGCACGCTCGCGCAACCCGTCATGGCGGCCCCCACTAGCCGGGTATGCCGCCGAGGCTCCAGGGACCCCGAGCTCTCACTGCACTGGCCCCCACCTTTGCGAGCAGCCGGCGGGCCCTTCGGTGGCTCCGGCGGGACCCGCAACTGCTCGGCTGACTAGAGAGGGGGTCTCTGGGAGCCAGAGGACACTGGGGCTACAGCTATTACAAATTTTGTTAGGATTAATTGATGTGTCATTAGTGGTTATTGATGTGGTTTTTGTAATAAGCCATTAGCCAATCAAAATTGCTGCCATGATACATATACTACGAACTATCAACATCACGAGGAGCCCCTGAAGAAGTGTGCGCATGCGCACGAAACGCGTTGGGAATTTTTAGTTGATCTGACGGAGCGACGAGAGGTGCGTGGCAGACGTGAGCCGGAGGCGGAAGAAGTGTCCAATCTCCAGGCCCGCCCTTCAGTGACGGAGTATCCGCTCTTGAGACGCAGGGAGCCCCAGGAGTACATCCAGGAAACGCCCCGCTGCGTGATCGGAGGGAGAGACACTTCATTCCAGCGCTGACTTTCACTGCCTGCTTACATCTATCTTTCTGTGAGTAGGGTCCTGGTTTTAGACCTTCCGGACCGGCGGCCTCGCAGTCATCTGCATATTCACCATTTTAGTTGTTTTATCTCTTATTAAATTAACCTTTTTTTTAATTTCAGCCTTGCTATTGTTTGTCTTAATTGTTGGATGGTGTCTTGTTTTTGTATTGTTTGTTTTCAGTGGTCTGTTTGTACTGTATGTGTGTCAGTTTTAGTGTTAGTATTTGTTGGCATATTGCACTATATTTTTCTTGTGTTTTTTCCACATATCACGAACTCCACTGTGGAAGTGACATCTGACCATCTGGCTCTTGAGGATCAGAGGGGTCGATAACATTGGGACATTCACTTTTGGACTTCCCATTCACATTTGGACTTGTAAGGCTCTGGTTTCTTCTTTTTTGTGTTCACTGTCTGTGTGTCTCACTGTCTCTGTGTGTGTGTGTGTCACTGTGTGTCTCACTGTCACTGTGTTTGTGTGTGTGTGTGTGTGTGTGTGTCTGTGCGTGTGTGTGTGTCTCTGTGTGTCTCTGTGTGTGTGTCTCTGTGTGTGTCACTGTGTCACTGTGTCACTGTGTTTGTGTGTCACTGTCTGTGTGTGGCAGCAGCCACCTGAGGTGATGAAGGACCTGAGTATCACCAGGGTGGCGCGGGTAAGCAGCGCTCCGGGGGGGAGAGGGTATAAGAGAGTGGGGCTTGGGGGATGGGGGGGAGGGGGTATAAGAGGCTTGGGGGATAGAAGAACGAGTCTGCGGAGGGAGAAACACCTCACTACCGTCTCTCCTCCTCCTCCCCACACCGGGCAGCAGCTGGGGAGGAGGGCACCTGCTCCGCAGTGCCGCAGTGTAAGATGGGAGGGAGCTATGCAGGGCCCTGACAGGGGAAGGGCAGGAGGGCCCTGGGACACCACCAGGCCTGACGCCTAATCCCAGCATCATTGGTCTCCTTGACTACAATACATGTTGAATGATTAACTTTTGCAGACACCCCCCCCCCCCACACACAATGATCTGTGCCCCATAAAATGACTCAGTGTGATCTAAGCTGTCAGACCGTCCCTCATGCATCTCATATTGCCACTTCTTGCAGCTGATTGTCATTCTTGTTTAGAGAGTATCTGAAAGTGAGTGAGTGAGGGAGTGTATGAGTGTATGAGTGAGAGGGTCTGAGAGAGTGTGTGATTTCCCCCCCTCTGCTCCGATTTGTTTGTGGGTGTGTGTGTGAGATAGAGAATACAGACACCAACCCACAGTCAGTCATAGTCACCCACCACCCAAGTGTCAGTCAGTCATAGTCACCCACCACCCAAGTGTCAGTCAGTCAGTCACCCAACTGTCAGTCAGTCACCCACCCAAGTGTCAGTCAGTCACCCACCCAAGTGCCAGTCACCCACCCAAGTGTCAGTCACCCAGCCAAGTGTCAGTCAGTCAGTCAGTCACCCACCCAAGTGTCAGTCAGTCACCCACCCAAGTGTCAGTCAGTCACCCACCCAAGTGTCAGTCAGTCACCCACCCAAGTGTCAGTCACCCACCCAAGTGTCAGTCAGTCAGTCACCCACCCAAGTGTCAGTCAGTCACCCACCCAAGTGTCAGTCAGTCAGTCACCCAAGTGTCAGTCAGTCAGTCAGTCACCCAAGTGTCAGTCAGTCAGTCACCCACCCAAGTGTCAGTCAGTCAGTCAGTCAGTCACACAAGTGTCAGTCAGTCAGTCACACAAGTGTCAGTCAGTCAAACAAGTGTCAGTCAGTCACACACACAAGTGTCAGTCAGTCAGTCGCACAAGTGTCAGTCAGTCACACAAGTGTCAGTCAGTCAGTCACACAAGTGTCAGTCAGTCAGTCACACAAGTGTCAGTCAGTAACACAAGTATCAGTCAGTCAGTCAGTCAGTCAGTCACTCAAGTGTCAGTCAGTCAGTCACACAAGTGTCAGTCAGTCACCCAAGTGTCAGTCAGTCACTCAAGTGTCAGCCAGTCTCTAAAGTGTCAGTCAGTCACCCAAGTGTCAGTCAGTCAGTCACCCAAGTGTCAGTCAGTCAGTCAGTCACACACGTATCAGTCAGTCAGTCACCCAAGTGTCAGTCAGTCACCCACCCAAGTGTCAGTCACCACCCAAGTGTCAGTCACCCACCCAAGTGTCAGTCAGTCACCCACCCAAGTGTCAGTCAGTCAGTCACCCAAGTGTCAGTCAGTCAGTCACCCAAGTGTCAGTCAGTCAGTCACCCAAGTGTCAGTCAGTCAGTCACCCACCCAAGTGTCAGTCAGTCAGTCACCCACCCAAGTGTCAGTCAGTCACCCAAGTGTCAGTCAGTCAGTCACCCACCCAAGTGTCAGTCAGTCAGTCACCCAAGTGTCAGTCAGTCAGTCACCCACCAAAGTGTCAGTCACCCACCCAAGTGTCAGTCAGTCAGTCACCCACCCAAGTGTCAGTCAGTCAGTCAGTCAGTCAACCAAGTGTCAGTCACCCACCCAAGTGTCAGTCAGTCAGTCAGTCAGTCACACACGTATCAGTCAATCAGTCAGTCACACAAGTGTCAGTCAGTCACCCAAGTGTCAGTCAGTCAGTCAGTCACCCAAGTGTCAGTCAGTCAGTCACCCAAGTGTCAGTCAGTCACACAAGTGTCAGTCAGTCACCCACCCAAGTGTCAGTCAGTCAGTCACACAAGTGTCAGTCAGTCACTCAGTCACCCAAGTGTCAGTCAGTCAGTCACCCAAGTGTCAGTCAGTCAGTCACCCAAGTGTCAGTCAGTCAGTCACCCACCCAAGTGTCAGTCACCCACCCAAGTGTCAGTCAGTCAGTCACCCACCCAAGTGTCAGTCAGTCACCCACCCACGTGTCAGTCAGTCAGTCACCCAAGTGTCAGTCAGTCACCCAAGTGTCAGTCAGTCACCCAAGTGTCAGTCAGTCAGTCACCCACCCAAGTGTCAGTCAGTCAGTCAGTCAGTCAGTCAGTCACACAAGTGTCAGTCAGTCAGTCAGTCAGTCACACAAGTGTCAGTCAGTCAGTCAGTCACACAGTGTCAGTCAGTCACACAAGCGTCAGTCAGTCAGTCACACACACAAGTGTCAGTCAGTCAGTCGCACAAGTGTCAGTCAGTCAGTCAGTCAGTCACACAAGTGTCAGTCAGTCAGTCACACAAGTGTCAGTCAGTAACACAAGTATCAGTCAGTCAGTCAGTCACTCAAGTGTCAGTCAGTCAGTCACACAAGTGTCAGTCAGTCAGTCACCCAAGTGTCAGTCAGTCTCTAAAATGTCAGTCAGTCACCCAAGTGTCAGTCAGTCAGTCACCCAAGTGTCAGTCAGTCAGTCACACACGTATCAGTCAGTCAGTCACCCAAGTGTCAGTCAGTCACCCACCCAAGTGTCAGTCACCACCCAAGTGTCAGTCACCCACCCAAGTGTCAGTCAGTCACCCACCCAAGTGTCAGTCAGTCACCCACCCAAGTGTCAGTCAGTCAGTCACCCAAGTGTCAGTCAGTCAGTCACCCAAGTGTCAGTCAGTCAGTCACCCAAGTGTCAGTCAGTCAGTCACCCACCCAAGTGTCAGTCAGTCAGTCACCCACCCAAGTGTCAGTCAGTCACCCAAGTGTCAGTCAGTCAGTCACCCACCCAAGTGTCAGTCAGTCACCCAAGTGTCAGTCAGTCAGTCACCCACCCAAGTGTCAGTCAGTCAGTCACCCAAGTATCAGTCAGTCAGTCACCCACCCAAGTGTTAGTCAGTCAGTCACCCAAGTGTCAGTCACCCACCCAAGTGTCAGTCAGTCAGTCAGTCACACACGTATCAGTCAATCAGTCAGTCACACAAGTGTCAGTCAGTCACCCACCCAAGTGTCAGTCAGTCAGTCAGTCAGTCAGTCACACAAGTGTCAGTCAGTCAGTCAGTCAGTCACACAAGTGTCAGTCAGTCAGTCAGTCACACAGTGTCAGTCAGTCACACAAGCGTCAGTCAGTCAGTCACACACACACACAAGTGTCAGTCAGTCAGTCGCACAAGTGTCAGTCAGTCAGTCAGTCACACAAGTGTCAGTCAGTCAGTCACACAAGTGTCAGTCAGTAACACAAGTATCAGTCAGTCAGTCAGTCAGTCACTCAAGTGTCAGTCAGTCAGTCACTCAAGTGTCAGTCAGTCAGTCACCCAAGTGTCAGTCAGTCACTCAAGTGTCAGTCAGTCTCTAAAGTGTCAGTCAGTCACCCAAGTGTCAGTCAGTCAGTCAGTCACCCAAGTGTCAGTCAGTCAGTCACACACGTATCAGTCAGTCACCCAAGTGTCAGTCAGTCACCCACCCAAGTGTCAGTCACCCACCCAAGTGTCAGTCAGTCACCCACCCAAGTGTCAGTCAGTCACCCACCCAAGTGTCAGTCAGTCAGTCACCCAAGTGTCAGTCAGTCAGTCACCCAAATGTCAGTCAGTCAGTCACCCACCCAAGTGTCAGTCAGTCAGTCACCCACCCAAGTGTCAGTCAGTCACCCAAGTGTCAGTCAGTCAGTCACCCACCCAAGTGTCAGTCAGTCACCCAAGTGTCAGTCAGTCAGTCACCCACCCAAGTGTCAGTCAGTCAGTCACCCAAGTATCAGTCAGTCAGTCACCCACCCAAGTGTTAGTCAGTCAGTCACCCAAGTGTCAGTCACCCACCCAAGTGTCAGTCAGTCAGTCAGTCACACACGTATCAGTCAATCAGTCAGTCACACAAGTGTCAGTCAGTCACCCACCCAAGTGTCAGTCAGTCACACAAGTGTCAGTCAGTCACCCAAGTGTCAGTCAGTCAGTTACCCAAGTGTCAGTCAGTCAGTCACCCAAGTGTCAGTCAGTCACACAAGTGTCAGTCAGTCACCCAAGTGTCAGTCAGTCACCCAAGTTTCAGTCAGTCACCCACCCAAGTGCCAGTCAGTCACCCACCCAAGTGTCAGTCAGTCAGTCAGTCACACAAATGTCAGTCAGTCACTCAGTCACCCAAGTGTCAGTCAGTCAGTCACCCAAGTGTCAGTCAGTCAGTCACCCAAGTGTCAGTCAGTCAGTCAGTCACCCAAGTGTCAGTCAGTCAGTCACACAAGTGTCAGTCAGTCAGTTACCCACCCAAACCTGGAAAACCAGTTGCGAGTAGCAACATCATCAATACCAGCTAACATCACACGTCTCACAATAGAGAAGCAGTTCCAGCCATCACATTAGGGGTGAGTTAATTAAATGTTTGACCAAATATAGCAGGCTAATTTTTAAGTTGATAATTTTGTATGGCCCGCAAATTATGTTATAAATATCCAAATGGCCCTTGGCAGAAGAAAGGTTCCCCACCCCGGCCTTAGCGGCTAGCTGCTAAGGCAATGGAGGTGTTAAGCCAGAGTACCTGGTTTATCGGAGGTAGAGGGGGTGGGTGAAGGGGGTAGTTGCTCCAGGATGGGTGGCTAGGCCTACCAGGAAGTATGGGGGAGGGGTAAACCCCCTTCATTACCTTAGCATTAGTAACTGCTATGCTAATGAAGGGGTTAAACCCTCCCACTACCTGCCTGAAAGTCCTAACCACTCACCCCGGGGCAACTGTCACATCTAAAAATACAATACAAACACCAATACATCCATTGATTGCAAGTGTGGTTACCAATGCCCTGAGTGAGAGCAAACGATAACCCCAATAGCAATGAATGGGCACTGTACTGGCCCTCCCCCCTAACACATACAGTACAGTAATGGGCAAAATCCTTATTATCCAGATCTGGATAATAGCGCATTTGCTCATTGAAAAAATAAAACATAACTAAAGCATTACCCAACCATCAAATAGTAAATACAAGTTTTACTTACCCCTGCCAGGATGAAGGCCACCCTGGTCCTCCTCGTCTTCAGTGGTCACTGACAGTAAAATAAAAAAAAACGAACTACTGGCCTGTAACCCCTTAATCACCATAGCGATTATTAACTGCTATGGTTATGAGGGGGTTATCGCTCCCCTCCCGCTACCCACCCAGGAGGCCTTACCACCATCTCAGGGCAACTACCCCATCCTGTCCCCTCTATTCATTGATTGTCACTGTGGTAAATCATGCTCACAATAGGGGCATGGAATGCCACAATGGCAATGAACGGGCAACCTAAAAATGAAAAGAACCATAATAAATTACATTTTAATTTTTAAAAAAATTGCCAATAAACCAATTGATTGTCACTGTAGTAAACCATGCCCACAATACTGGCATGGATTACTACAATGGCAATGAATGGGCAACTTTAAATAAAAATATCTAAAAAAATTAAATACATTACAATGAAATAAAAACAAACATTTGCCAAAAAATACATTGATTGTCACTGTGCAGGCATAGTTAAACACATCGCCAGTCAATGGGCATACTAAAACAAATACACAATTACTGTAAATAAAATACAATCAATGTGTTTATTACCTTTGCTGGGATAGACATTCCCCCTCCTCATCCAACTGCGACACCAACTCTTGCCCCATGGTGCAATGATCCTCAGCAGCCTGATGCGAAGAAGTCCATGATCCTCAGTTGATTGCAGATGAGTCTTCAGTGAGTTCTTTATTCTTTCCTTTCCTTTTTTTCTTATCTTCCTTATTTTCTTCTTTCTTCTCTTCTTTGTAATCCAACAGGTCAGGTCCAGGACAGGAGATGTTGATCCAAAAGCTTTTTGGGGTCAAATGAGACATGATAGGCCTTATACAGTATAAGGCCTGTAACGTCACATTTGACTGACAAATGGTACATCACCAATCCGATTGCTGGGTGCGCCATGTGATAGCTTCCTTTTTTTTAACGATGTGATGTCATCTTAAAGGGAAGGAAGCCAGCCAATCAGTTAGCATATGCTTCCCTCCCTTTTAAGATGACGTTACACCAGGAAAAAAAATATGGAAGCCATCACATGGTACATCATGTACCATGTGATGCTTTTCCTTTTCTAGACTGATCAGACGTCACCAAAAAGGGAAATTAGCTGGTTGCCCTCCCTTTTTTGTGATCTTCCCGAGATACAGGCCCTGGTATGTGTCCTGCTGGTGAGACAGGACAGGCTTAGATGGATCTCTGTGTTCTTCTCTCTTGGTGTTAGTGCCTCCAGCTGTGATGGAACCCAGGGTGTGTGGGTGTCAGCCCCCATCACTGCACTCCTTAACCCTCCTGCCCAGGAACTGACACCAGGCAGAGGTATAGTTGAACAGGATTTATTGTGATGGTACTATAGTGCCCATGGTTATTCTTACACAAACCAGTGGCAATCGCCAAAAAGACCCAGGTACACCCAGGTACATGCTGGATACATGCCTTAAACTTGCCTTAAACTAGACCCAGCATTTCTGCATTGATTAATGGCCCATCAGATTAACAGCGGGGGTCCCTGCTGTGTTAATCCTATGGGTCATTAGTCAATGCAGAAATGCCTTAAACTTGCCTTCAACTAGCCAGGTTACACCCAGCACATACCCAGAATGTAACCGGGCTAGTTTAAGGCAAGCTTTAGAATACTCGTGGTCTCGTCTGTATTATTGCAGCAGTTCTTCATTGCAGCATGATCTCTCTGAAGTCCCAGGATTTAAGATGCTGCTACCCCGGTACTGTGGGGCCTTGGTTTGGGTGTTGTCTAGGCCTCCTGTGCATAGAGTGGGCAAGCTCATCCTCGCTATGGGAGAGACTTACAGCCCTTCCTTTCTCCACAAGGGGCAGAGGCAGACTCTCTAACTTTTAGCTACTCCCCTTGTAAAACTCTGGAAGGGGCAAGCTCATGGACTGTACCAACCTCCAAGGGGCTGCACACAGGGCATGAGTTACACCTTCCATCACTTTCAAGGGAAGCAGAAGGGGGGTCACTGGCCCATAGATTAACCCACTACTGCCTGGAACGTAACAGGACTTACATAGCAGATATACTATGTGGGGAAAGAAAGGTACAAAGGGACATTCCCTGTTATATATATTTTACTATTTTACCACATGGTCGGCACTGTGGTGCTATAGCATAGTAAATACAATCATTGCTATAAAATGTTAGATCTAGTATTTGTTATTGTTACAGACATACATGACAACAAGTAATAATAAGACAGGCATTAGCAACATAAATTGCTGCATATTTCATCTCTGGTCACCATTAATTCCACGGCAATGACCCCAAGCACATCACATCCAGAGCATTCATGCAGGAGAAAGGAATTAATTGGATACAGCAATAATTTTATATCATTTCTTTTACAAATAACTAATGTAATACTATGCACAAATTAACTTTTCAGTTTGTAAATGAAATATACCTCTACTTTATAAAACATATATTGCTATGTAGAACAAAATGCCACAATATACTTTTGACCTTTACTGCTCACACCTGTATCAAATCCACCTATTAGCATATCTGACAGGAATCTGAAGTGTTCTCCTTTTTGTGCACTAAGAACATTGAACTGGCAATCAGGAAGTGCTGTGGTCTGCTTCTAAAGGAAGTCAGGGGGCTTCAGGTGTGAACAGTGAGAAGGAATCTTCAGGTGTGAACAGTGAGAAGCTCAAAAGTATGCTGGTACAGAGAAACTACCCACTAGCTGGGTAACTCACACTGCTAGAGCTGTTGCCCAGATTAGCAACGGTTGTGGATTCTAATCCTGTTGTGGTCTGACACCAGTACCCCCATTCCTCACAAGGTATCATAGATGTCAACTCAATATAGTTCTTATGGAAATCCTTTAAAGAAGTGTGAGATGCGAGTCATTTCAATATACTTTGCACATCTCTCAGATGTGCTCCTCTTTGAGCACAGAGATCTTGACCTATGTTTCTTGGAGGACGGTTTGAGGGGATATATTTATATATAACTTGAAACTCTAATAAAATAGTTTCTCCCCCCCTCTCCCGTTTCAAAATACGTAAATACAGAAAGTAAAACTAAAACAGGAAAGATGGCTGAAGATAACAATGCTTTACTACCCACTAAGGTGGCCAAGGGAGGTAGGTAGTGTAGTATTAGGATTATATTAACCCCTCTGTAGCCCTTTTTGGTCAGCTAATCATGGAAACCCATGACTAGTTGACCTGCGACAAACAAGGAGATAAAGAATCCCTCTATTGGGAGCACTCAGCAGCTGATGATACTGATGTGAGAGTTCAATAATAAAACCTGATAAAGACAAATAATTATTGTAATATGTATAAGGAAATTGGGTTAAAAAAAAATTTTATTGGGAGAAATCCTCAATAAATTGTCCTCAATGTGGGTAAATCCTATATTAGCGGCGAATTAAAATAAGGTGGAGGTAGGGTGAACCAAAAGGAATGTATATTCCAATTAAATTCTAGGCTATCTGGATATCCTCCAATGAGGCAGGTAAGTGTATATCAAATGTTTAATATTTTGGTACAGTGTGTAGCATAACCATATAAAATGTCACAAAGATTGGGCTGTTGAAATCCAGTGCTGCGAGTCCAACAGGTTGGCAGGTATACAATAACTGCCAAGATGTTTCTGACATCGACTTGTGCCCGGAGCCCTCTCTGCACAACTAAACTAGCTTAGTGCTGCTCGTAGAATATAGAGATCACATACAGTATAGTATATGGTAACTGGTTCAAGTTGAATTTTCAGCTTAGTATAAACACAATCTATGCAATTAATAACTGTGAAGAACGTTTTAGAACCAGCGCTGTGAGTCTAACAGATAGGCAGCATGAGATTTCTGCCCAGGTGTTTGGCAGACAACGACTTGTGCCCGGTGCCCTCACAGATATATATAAATGACAGGCTCATGAAGTCCAAGATAACACAATTGTACACACCCTATAGACCATACATGTATGATAATGACAATAGAGTAATATGCAGCGCTGGTGTCTAGTGCCCCCGCAGTTTAGCAATAGCGGGCTAATTGTGTCAAAGGCACTTATACTCTATTCACGATGCGTAGAGTATAAGTGCCTTTGACACAATTAGCCCGCTATTGCTAAACTGCGGGGGCACTAGACACCAGCGCTGCATATTACTCTATTGCCATTATCATACATGTATGGTCTATAGGGTGTGTACAATTGTGTTATCTTGGACTTCATGAGCCTGTCATTTATATATATCTGTGAGGGCACCGGGCACAAGTCGTTGTCTGCCAAACACCTGGGCAGAAATCTCATGCTGCCTATCTGTTAGACTCGCAGCACTGGTTCTAAAACGTTCTTCACAGTTATTAATTGCATAGATTGTGTTTATACTAAGCTGAAAATTCAACTTGAACCAGTTACCATATACTATACTGTATGTGATCTCTATATTCTACGAGCAGCACTAAGCTATTTTAGTTGTGCAGAGAGGGCTCCGGGCACAAGTCGTTGTCAGAAACATCTTGGCAGTTGTTGTATACCTGCCAACCTGTTGGACTCACAGCACTGGATTTCAACAGCCCAATCTTTGTGACATTGTACATGGTTATGCTACACACTGTACCTAAATATCAAACCATTTGGTATACACTGACCTGCCTCATTGGAGGATATCCAGATAGCCATGAATTTAATTGGAATATACATTCCTTTTGGTTCACCCTACCTCCACCTTATTTTAATTCGCCGCTAATATAGGATTTACCCACATTGAGGACAATTTATTTTAATTGAGGATTTCTCCCAATAAAAATTGTTTTTTAACCCAATTTCATTATACATATTACAATAATTATTTGTCTTTATCAGGTTTTATTATTGAACTCTCACATCAGTATCATCAGCTGCTGAGTGCTCCCAATATAGGGGTTCTTTATCTCCTTGTTTGTTGTTGCATCTTTCCCCTGGTCGCAGCACCTTTGTCACGGGCAGTAGCGAGGGTTTCCTCCATCCATTTCCCCTCCCCCTCCCCTTACCCTGGTTGTTAATTACTAGTTGACCTGCGGGCTACAAATGGGTTAATGTGTATTGTAATGTATTTTAATTACTATTTTACCATCTATTTCAGGCTGTTTTAGCTTATCTTGCCTATGTACATAATCGCCAATATATACATAGGAAAGACAGGGCTAACACCAGCCTAGACTAGGTGATAATTTATATAATTTATATATATGTATATATATATATATATATATATATATATATATATATATATATATATATATATATATATAAAGAAACCAATTTCAGCTTGCACTCAATGTACTAAAAAACATCAACAGGTGTCAGTCTCTAATAATAATAATAGAACAACATTACCATTCTCACGTCTGGTAAAGGAAGACTGCACTCAGATCAGTATAGGCAAAAAGTCTGTATTAGGCATCAATACTAAGTGAACAGGGCGCCCAATCCGACGTTTCGGTTCCGGAGTGGAACCTTTCTCAGGGGGGGTAAAGGACAAGCCCTTTGAGAAAGTCGCCGTCTGGTGACGAAACGCGTCAGGGAACGTCATTACGTCACTTCGACGCCACGCATGCGCACGAGGAGGCCGCACCGAGCGCGGAATACTATTGTGGCCATTTGAATGCAGGAGGCAGTCTCTGGGACTTCTAACAGACGATTTTAATCTTTGGAAGCACCTCTGGATCCCTGCAGCAGCCACATCATCCCTACAGCCCTAAGGGAGCTTTGAATTGTGGACTACTGATGCAGATTAACCGGATGGTGGTGATATAATTCACAAATTGCCTGAATACTCTTGTGAGTGCATTTTCTCGCCCCCCCTTCCACCCTCCTTCCTTTTTTACCATTAAACGTACAATTTTACGCTATGGGGCGTGCGCTCTCTCTTCTTTTTCTCCTCTAGGTTTCCATTGGATGTGGTTCATCCATTCTGAGAGCAGTCGGAGACCCCCATACCAGCATCAATTGTCTAGTATCATATGGACTGATTTAAAAGGACTGGTTTGACAAACTTTCTTTTGCACGTTTATTATTTTTTGTATTTTTTGCACTGTATATTGATTATGGTATATACTAGATTTTTGTATATTATTCAACATTTACTTATATGTTATACCTTCTTATTGTTCACACACGCACCTACACAGGGTATATTCTCACCATTATAAGTAATTTATTCACTATTAGGTTTAGACTTTACAATCACTTTGGCGCTACTTTATTTGTTTCATATATATATATATATATATATATATATATATACTAGCTGAGAAACCCGGCGTTGCCCGGGATGTGAAGTGTGAATAAGTATGTGTAAATGTTGTATGTGAAAGTTGTAATGTGATGCCAATGTTATGTAATATTAGTTAGAATTGTGTTTGTAAATCAACAGTAGTAGAAAGCACATGTATATGAGGGCAAATGTTTGAAGTGTATGTTAGTTGTTACGGTAGTTATTTTTGAAAATGTTATTGTTGGAAATGCTTCTTGAAAGATGTGAATGTCCATTGTTGAGAGGAGTGTATTTGATGTAATGTTAAAGTGTGTGTTGTAAAATAATGTAGTAATAAAAGATGACAGTAGTGTATTGAGTGTCTTTCATTTTTTTGTAATTTCTTATGGCAATATGTAGAGTTCATGGAAATTGAGGAAAGTCAATGTTCATTGTAATGCTTGTTTGTAAACGACATTTTTGGTAGTTCCAGTTGGAGCAAAGATGTACAATTGTTGGGGGGATCCAACTCTAGAGCACGCAACATATAACTGGCCGTGGGAGAAACATGGTGATTCTAAGTTGATACCAGTGCACTTTATAGATTGTCCTTGTGCTTTGTTAATTGTGATAGCAAAAGCTAGTTTGATGGGGAACTGTAGCCGTTTGAAAGTAAAAGGCATGTCTGTAGGAATGAGTGGAATGCGGGGGATGAAGACATCTTGGCCTTTGGCGTTGCCAGTTAAGATAGTAGCTTCAATTAGGTTGGGCATCAATGTTTTTATGCACAGTCTGGTTCCATTACAAAGGTTAGGTGTGTGTCGGTTGCGAAGTAGCATGATGGGTGCTCCAACTTTGAGGCGAAGATGATGTGGTGGCATCCCTGATGGTTCGAGGGAGTGTAGGAATTCAGGTGGATAGTTAACGGCTTCATCGCAATCCACAACTGTATCGATTGAGTTGTATTGAGTAATTGTGTTTGGAATAATGTCTTGAATTTGATGATTGATGTCATTGACAGAAGTATTTTTGGCAGCAAGGATGGCTCTTTCAGAGCCACTGGTGGTTTGTGTAATTGTGTAAGAGATTTGGATAGACGTGATGTATGAGATCTTCAAGTGATGTCATCATGTGACAAAAATGTGTGGGAAAAGCAATTTCACCTGATGTTAAGTCAGTAGGTAAAGTGCCTTCACCTATTTGAAGAAGTGTGTGTGCAAAAAGTTGTTCATTTGAGTGGCCGAGAAGTTGGACTCGCATATTGGTTGTTAATGGAAAATGTTTGACATGTCGCCATAAAATAGAGGATTTAAGGCATGCATGAAGTTCGTCTGCTGGTGTGGATCGTGGTATGACTGGAAGTGTTTGTCTGAAATCACCAGCTAAAAGAATGACAGCACCACCCATTATTTGTTTATTGTTACGCAAGTCTTGCAAGGTTCTATTAAGGGCTTGAAGTGCTTTTTTATGCGCCATGGTACACTCATCCCAAACAATAAGTTTGCAAATTTGAAGAACACGGGCTTGGCCAGATGTCTTGGTAATATTACATGTTGGGTTTTCTTCATGAGCAATGTTTAGTGGTAATTTAAGAGCTGAGTGCACAGTTCTTCCTCCATCCATAAGAGTGGCTGCAATGCCAGATGATGCAAGTGCAAGTGCAACATGATTGTGCATTCTTATTTCTGCAAGGAGTAAATTTATGAGAAATGTTTTGCCTGTTCCACCTGGAGCATCAAGAAACAGGATTGCACCTTGTTCGTTGTTTATGTGCTGCATGATGTTGTCATAGGTGTTAAGTTGTTGTGGAATTAACATTGGTTTTCTTGTGGCAACATATTCTTGTGGTATGGAAATATTGTATTGTTTCTCTCGCATAAGGTCTGTATTGAGTACATCGTGATGATGACGTTGGGGAGCTTCTAGACCTAATTGAAGTAGTGTTTTGTTATTGATAGAGAGACATGTATCTTCTAACAATATGAGTACCTCGTTGAAAATGTCAGGTGAAAAGGTAACATTGAGTGATGGGTTGTGTCTCTGTGCTTTGTGAAGTATATCTTCACTCATGCTTTCTTGATATGTGTTCCATAGAGTGTTGGGGTTTGATGGGTTGCACGTGGTAAGGATAATGGCAAAAAGATTTCGAATTTTGGTTGGCAATGACTGTAATGCAGCTTCGGCTAATGTAGTATTCCAGTGTTGATCATCCTCTAGTAATCCAAGTTTTTGGCAAGCTTCTCGATAAGTCTCACACACTTGACCGTTAACAGTTTTTATAGCGTCAAAAGATGTTGGGCCTGGAACGGTATGAAGTAGAATTCTGAGAAAGAAGCATTCAGCGTTGTTTGGGTGAACTGTGTAGACACGCCCTAAGGCTTCACTTGCAAGGGCATCAGTTCCGGGAACAGGTGTGCCCTGCTTTCTTTTCTTGAACTGTTTTGTGGATGCATTCCAAGTGTAATATCGTGGAGTTTGTGGATAAAGCAATGTGCGTGCAAAAGAGTCGTGTTGACATAATTGAAAGAAGGCAGTTAAAGTAGTGTTTGGTGGTTGAGCAGCAAGTGCCTCTGCGTTGGCAGGTGTGAAATATACTCTCTGTCCATTTTCTAAATGAATAGTCAGGTGAACAACGGTTGGGTGTCGTTCGTGAATGGGAAAAGCGAAAATCCTCCAAACGGCTTCATTACTACTTATATATCTTCCTAGCTGGTAGAGTGTAACTTCGTCATGGATGTGTTCATTTGTGATTCCAAAAATGGCCATGTCGCATCCTTTGTTGACATACTTGCAAATGTATTTAATTGATTTAACAGAATTACAGTATTCCACATTAATGTGTGCGTTATAAATTTTTGTTAGAAGTGGACAATATGGAACAACCCATTTGTTGTCGACTTGGATGTGTTTGTTGTTGCGAATTGTAATCGTTGCTGTGTATCCGCCGTCTGTGGGAGCGCGTCTTCGATATTGAGGATATCCATCATCTCCACTTTGTGTGTCTGCAATGAATGTTTTATGGAATTGTTTGGTGCATTTACCGTCTTTCATACATGGTGCATGAATATTGATGTTTCCACATGGTCCATGAATCATATTTTTAGTGACTATTGCAAATAGTATAGGGTCTTCTTGAGGATTAGGCAACTCAGCAGAGATAACGTTATCGATGTCAATGGAATGTAGTTTTTCTTTGAGCCATATAAGAATATGAGCATGTGGAAGACCTCTTTTCTGCCATTCTATTGAGTACATCCAGCATCGTGTTTGTCCAAATATATAAGTCTTAGTGATGATGTGAATTAATGTGATGAGTTTTTGGCGAAATACTCTTGCGATTAAGTCGTGTCGATCACTGTGAGCCTGTCCATCCTGAAGTTCTTGTTTTATTTCTGGCCAAGCTGGATTACATGTAAATGTAATAAAAAAGTCTGGTCGTCCATATGCGCGAACATATGCCATAGCGTCCTGAGCATATTCGTGCATGTGTCGAGGACTTCCCGTGAATGTTGCTGGTAGAATGAACATTTTTCCAATGTTCTCAACGTTACCATCGTTGCCAACAGCATCCCTGAGATGTATGTATTGATCAACGCGTAGTTTTTTTTGATGTAACCGTATGTATAGAAGACGCTCACTTTCAATTTTAGCATACATGTCAACAATAAACTGATGAAATAGTTGTCGACAATGTAAAATGTGGTTTTGCGATGCATCTCGTATCATTAATCTGTAAGCGTAGAAGTCCATAGCGGATACAGTTTTGTTAGTGTTTGCCTTTGAAGTTGGGTGTACTTGCATGATGTTGAAGTGATAGCCATCGTCACCGTTCCAAAGTATGAGAGGGTATTGAAGAGCATCATATGAGCGATGTGTTTCAGAAATGCGTGTGAGTGAATGAGCGCGCCGCTGAAGAATTATGTCCCGTGTATTAAATTGTTCCCCCGCTATAACAATAGCGACTTCGTTGATTTGAGGTGCATTAAAGTGACGTTCATGTTGACCCACTGGTGTTTTGTCGGCTCGGATAATGACTTGATAGTCATCAGTTGGCATGCGTTCAAGTGATGTTTTGAATGTGTTAATGAGATGGTTGTGTTGATGTAACATCCTTTGTAAGGAGATGACAATGTCACGTCTTGTATTGGGTATCCAATGGCATCGTTGATCAGCTTCTTGTTGTTCATCGCCCATGAAGTAAATTTGCAAGAATTGTGGATCTTGGTCTGGTAATGGGAGAAGAGAGCCGGCCCTGTGGTAAACTTGACCTTGTACTTTAAAAGTACTTTTAAATCCAATTTGTTCAACTATGGATGTAGCACCAAAGGATGTCATTTGGAAACAGGAGTTGTATTTGCGTATGTTTTGTAGGAAATGTTTAGATTCTGAAGTTGTCCCTGACATGTATGAAAGAAGTGGATTTGGGGGTGAGTGTAGAGGTGGTAGCTGAACTTTGCCATTGCTGCAGCACATTCCAGCTGATTCATGTTGGAATTTTTTTGCTTGACAGTAGCGACATATAGTGTCCATGTGTCCAATGTTGACCTTTGGATGTTGCTGGTATAGTATGTGTGGATTATATATGAAAGCGGCACGTAGCAAAGTGTAATTAGTTGAATGCGTACATGTAGTATGTGTGTCTTGTAGTGCTTGTTGTACTGTGTGTGTTGGTGTGTCTTGGTGTTGTTTTGATGTGCGCCGTATTGTTCTGTCTTTAGCAAGGCGTGTTTCATGTTGTTGTGGAGTCTCGGTGGCTCTTCTTGTTGTAGCTCGTAGTCGCATTTTCTGCAGACGTATTTCATGTTGTTCTGTAGTCTCTGCGTCTCGTGATGTTGTAGCACGTTGTTGGTCTTTTGCAAGGCGTGCCTCATGCTGTTCTGTAGTCTCTGAGGGTCTGGATGTTGTAGTACGTTGTTGTTGTTCTGTAGTGTGAGCGTCTGTTGATGTAGTGGGTGTGTCTCTGTGTTTTTGTTGTTGTTGTTCTCGTTGTGTTGCTCTTCTGATTCTGGCTCTGTCTCTTTGTTGTGCAAGGCGTGTTTGGCGCTGTAGTGTTTCATTAGCAGGTGATGTTGTGGTGTGTGTGTGTTGTTGAGTAGTTGTGTTAGGATGCTGTGTGTGTATTTGTGCGTTTGATATACCTGCTGTGTGTGTATTAAATGGAATTAGTGTGTGATGTTGTTGTGTGTAATGTGTTGATGTTGTGGTTGTGAGGATTTGTTGTTGACCTATTGTGTATTCCGTTGTGAATTGTTTGTTAGCATTATGTGCGTGGATTTCAATGTGTGTGAAATGGGTGTGTGCATTGTGTGGTGCAGTACATATAATTTGTGTGTGTGTGTGCGTGTCACGTTCATTGACAGGGTGTGTATGTTTTGTTTTGCGAAGGTGTTTTTTGGGTGGCATGTTTTGTGTTGTGAAGATGTGTGTTTGGTGTTGTTGTTGTGATGTGCGTTATTGTAGGTGTTGTAGAGGTGTTAAGTTGTGATGTGTTGTTAAAAGTTGTTGATGTGTGTGTTGAGGTAGGTGTTGTGTGTGATGTTAGTGAAGTGTTTCAGTGCGATTGTGTTTACAATACTTCCTGATGTTGTTGTGTCAAGGCGCAGTTCGATCCAATGATTGTATTGTGTGTTTTGGCACAGCGTTGAAGCGTCGAGGTGTTGAAGGCATCCGGTTGTGGTCTGTGAAAAGTTTGTAAATTGATAAAGTGTGACAGTATTGAGGGGTATTTATTTGTGTTTGGTGTGCGTTTGTGTAGGTGTTGAAATGTTGTGTGTGTTTTTGTTTTGTGTTAATGTTGGCTGTGTGTGTGGCAGAATAGTGTGTGTATGTAATTATTGTGTGTGATTGTTGATTGTGTGGGGTGTGTGTGTGGATGAGTGAGTGTGTGATGTGATAGTGAGTGTGTGGTGTGTGAGTGTGTGTGTCAGTGTTGGTTAGTTGAGTGTTTGTGTGCAATAAATTAGACAGATATGTAAATAGTAATGTTTTGTGTAAAATATGTTATTGAAAGGAAGAGGTGATTTATTGTGCTAGGTGTGTTAGTAGCGGAGGTGTTGTGTTGTTGTATATGTTTGTGTGTGGTGGGATGTTGATGTGCAATGGGAGTGGGTGGTGAGATGTGTAAATGTGCATTGTATTCAGTGTAGTGTGTATGGTGAAGGGTAGGTAATTGGAACAGTGGGTTGGGTGTGTGTGTTTGTTTAGTGGTGGTTGTGTTGTGTGTGGTAGTTAAGGTTATGTTGAAGTGTTGTTTTGTGTGTTGTATCAGCAGAGGAGGTTGGTGTGTGTGTGTGTGAGTACGTGTGTTGCGTGGTTGAGGGCGTGTGGCGTTGCTGAGTGCGTGTGTGTGTGTGCATGTGTTTGTGTATTTGTGTGTGTGTTGTGTGTGATGGTGTGTGGTGTGTGAGAGCATGTGTGTATGTGGCGTGTGTGATGGCATGTGTGTGTGTATGACGCATGTTGTGTGTGTGACGTGTGTGAGTGCGTGTTGTTGGTCATAGACATGTTGTAAATTGCATGTTTTTGAGTGTAGTGTGTGTATTATGAGGGTGAAGGTGAGGTGTGATTTGTTGTTATGTGTGGCATAGAATGACAGGATGTTTGCGTGTGTGTGTGTGTGTGTGTATGAGGGGTTTTTGTGTGGGTGAGTGTTGTGTGTGAGTGGTGGTGTGAGAAGTGTTTTAGAATAAATTATACAGACAGTGAAATTGTTAGGAAAACATATTTTATTGTAAGGAACAGCTGAGTTTCAGTGGTAGGTGTTGTCATAGAGTGTGTGAGGTAGCGGGAGTGACATTGGTGGCATGCTGTTTGACTGTAGTCCGCGGCGTCGCGGTCCGGTTGCGGAGGGAGATGTGTGAGGTGCAGGAGATGTCAGGCGTGCTGGTTGTTCCGCGGGAGGTAGAGTGTGTGAGGTAGCGGGATAGCGGGAGTGACATCGGTGGCATGGTGTGTGGTGTGTGTGAGAGCATGTGTGTGTGTTGCTGGTGTGTGATGGCGTGTGTGTGTGTATGAGGCATGTTGTGTGTGTGACGTGTGTGAGTGCGTGTTGTTGGTCATACACATGTTAAAAATGGCATGTTTTTGAGTGTAGTGTGTGGCATAGAATGACAGGATGTTTGCGTGTGTGTGTGTGTGTGTGTGTATGAGGGGGTTTTGTGTGGGTGAGTGTTGTGTACATTATACAGACAGTAAAATAGTTAGGAAAACATATTTTATTTCAACGAACATCTGATTTCCAGTGGTAGGTGTTGTCATACACTGTGTGAGGTAGCGGGATAGGGGGAGGAACATTGGTGGCATGGTGTGTGAGTGTAGGCCGCGGCCTCGCGGTCCGGTTGCGGTAGGGAGCTGTGTGAGGTGCAGGAGATGAGGCGTGCTGTGCGGTCCGCGGGAGCTACACTGTGTGAGGTAGCGGGATAGGGGGAGGGACATCGTTGCCATGGTGTGTGAGTGTAGGCCGCGGCCTCGCGGTCCGGTTGCGGTAGGGAGCTGTGTGAGGTGCAGGAGATGTGGCGTGCTGTGCGGTCCGCGGGAGCTACACTGTGTGAGGTAGCGGGATAGGGGGAGGGACATCGTTGCCATGGTGTGTGAGTGTAGGCCGCGGCCTCGCGGTCCGGTTGCGGTAGGGAGATGTGTGAGGTGCAGGAGATGTGAGGCGTGCTGTGCGGTTCGCGGGAGCTACACTGTGTGAGCTAGCGGGATAGGGGGAGGGACATTGGTGGCATGGTGTAGCGGGGTAGGGGGCCTCGCGGTCTGGTTGCGGTAGGGAGCTGTGTGAGGTGCAGGAGATGAGGCGTGCTGTGCGGTTCGCGGGAGCTACACTGTGTGAGGTAGCGGGATAGGGGGAGGGACATTGGTGGCATGGTGTAGCGGGGTAGGGGGCCTCGCGGTCCGGGTGCGGAGGGAGATGTGTGAGGTGCAGGAGATGTGAGGTGTGCTGTGCGGTCCGCGGGAGCTACACTGTGTGAGGTAGCGGGATAGGGGGAGGGACATTGGTGGCATGGTGTAGCGGGGTAGGGGGCCTCGCGGTCCGGTTGCGGTAGGGAGATGTGTGAGGTGCAGGAGATGTGAGGCGTGCTGTGCGGTTCGCGGGAGCTACACTGTGTGAGGTAGCGGGATAGGGGGAGGGACATTGGTGGCATGGTGTAGCGGGGTAGGGGGCCTCGCGGTCCGGTTGCGGAGGGAGATGTGTGAGGTGCAGGAGATGTGAGGCGTGCTGTGCGGTCCGCGGGAGCTACACTGTGTGAGGTAGCGGGATAGGGGGAGGGACATTGGTGGCATGGTGTAGCGGGGTAGGGGGCCTCGCGGTCCGGTTGCGGTAGGGAGCTGTGTGAGGTACAGGAGATGTGGCGTGCTGTGCGGTTCGCGGGAGCTACACTGTGTGAGGTAGCGGGATAGGGGGAGGGACATCGTTGCCATGGTGTGTGAGTGGAGGCCGCGGCCTCGCGGTCCGGTTGCGGGAGGGAGATGTGTGGCGTGGAGGGGAGGGGGGGTTTGAAGAGGCAGTCTGCAGTGTTTGGTGTTGTGTGAATGTGTGTGTGTGCTGTGTTTGTGCGTTGTGTGTAGATTCTGTACCTCAGTGGTTCCCAAACTTTTTCGGTTCAAGGCTCCCCAAGGCAATCAGAATTTTTTCAAGGCTCCCCAAGGCGATCAGGATTTTTACGCGGCGCCCAAAGTAAAAACAAAGGTGTATATACATACCTAACAGTTGCAGTGCGCAGTTGATGTCTCTCTCACACACTTTCACT